>NW_026907261.1:0-50582 GCF_033978795.1 Nerophis ophidion | reverse complement strand
CCTCTTCAGAAGTGCCGACAAAACCCGAAAAGGGCAGAATTTGCATATTTTTGGAAAACTTTATTTCGCGAAAATGTCGTAAGGGGGGGGGCTTACGCAAAAATAAAAAAAAACGAACTTGCTTCAGGCGCACAATACTGTTGCTAAAAATGTGGGAAATGTCTCAAAACCTCTTCAGAAGTGCCGACAAAACCCGAAAAGGGCAGAATTTGTATATTTTTAGAAAACTTTATTTCGCGAAAATGTCGTAAGGGGGGGGCCTTACGCAAAAATTAAAAAAAACGAACTTGCTTCAGCCGCACAATACTGTTGCTAAAGTTGTGGGAAATGTCTCAAAACCTCTTCAGAAGTGCCGACAAAACCCGAAAAGGGCAGAATTTGCATATTTTTAGAAAACTTTATTTCGCGAAAATGTCGTAAGGGGGGGGGCTTACGCAAAAATTTCAAAAAACGAACTTGCTTCAGCCGCACAATACTGTTGCTAAAGTTGTGGGAAATGTCTCAAAATCTCCTCAGAAGTGCCCATAAAACCCAAAAAGGGCAGAATATAAATATTTTTGGAAAACTTTTTTTCGCGAAAATGTCGTAAGGGGGGGGCCTTTCGCAAAAATTCCAAAAAACGAACTTGCTTCAAGCGCACAATACTGTTGCTAAAGTTGTGGGAAATGTCTCAAAACCTCTTCAGAAGTGCCGACAAAACCCGGAAAGGGCAGAAAATGCATATTTTTGGAAAAGTTTTTTTCGCGAAAATGTCGCAAAAAAATACAAAAAAAGGATTTGCTTCAGCAGCACAATACTGGTGCTATAGTTTTTGGAAATGTCTCAAAACCTCTTCAGAAGTGCCGACAAAACCTTAAAATGTTAGAAAATGCATATTTTTGGAAAACTTTATTTCGCGAAAATGTCGTAAGGGGGGAGCTTAGGCGAAAATTTCAAAAAACGAACTTGCTTCAGGCGCATAATACTGTTGCTAAAGTTGTGGGAAATGTCTCAAAACCTCTTCAGAAGTGCCGACAAAACCCGAAAAGGGCAGAATTTGCATATTTTTGGAAAACTTTATTTCACGAAAATGTCGTAAGGGGGGAGCTTAGGCGAAAATTTCAAAAAACGAACTTGCTTCAGGCGCACAATACTGTTGCTAAAGTTGTGGCAAATGTCTCAAAACGTCTTCAGAAGTGACGGCAAAACCTGAAAAGGGCAGAAAATGCATATTTTTGGAAAACTTTTTTTGGCGAAAATGTCGTAAGGGGCGGGCCTTGCGCAAAAATTTCAAAAAACAAACTTGCTTCAGTAGCACAATACTGTTGCTATATTTGTAGGAAATGTCTCAAAACCTCTTCAGAAGTGCCGACAAAACCTTAAAATGTTAGAAAATGCATATTTTTTGAAAAGTTATTTTCGCGAAAATGTCGTAAGGGGGGGGCATTACGCAAAAATTTCAAAAAACGAACTTGCTTCAGGCGTACAATACTGTTGCTAAAGTTGTGGGAAATGTCTCAAAACCTCTTCCGAAGTGCCGACAAAACCCGAAAAGGGCAGAATTTAAATATTTTTGGAAAACTTTATTTCGCGAAAATGTCGTAAGGGGGGGGCCTTACGCAAAAATTTCAAAAAACGAACTTGCTTCAGCCGCACAATACTGGTGATATAGTTGTAGGAAATGTCTCAAAACCTCTTCAGAAGTGCCGACAAAACCCGAAAAGGGCAGAATTTGCATATTTTTGGAAAACTTTATTTCACGAAAATGTCGTAAGGGGGGAGCTTAGGCGAAAATTTCAAAAAACGAACTTGCTTCAGGCGCACAATACTGTTGCTAAAGTTGTGGCAAATGTCTCAAAACGTCTTCAGAAGTGACGGCAAAACCTGAAAAGGGCAGAAAATGCATATTTTTGGAAAACTTTTTTTGGCGAAAATGTCGTAAGGGGCGGGCCTTACGCAAAAATTTCAAAAAACGAACTTGCTTCAGCCGCACAATACTGTTGCTAAAGTTGTGGGAAATGTCTCAAAACCTCTTCAGAATTGCCGACAAAACCCGAAAAGGGCAGAATTTGCATATTTTTGGAAAACTTTATTTCACGAAAATGTCGTAAGGGGGGGCCTTACGCAAAAATTTCAAAAAACGAACTTGCTTCAGGCGCACAATACTGTTGCTAAAGTTGTGGGAAATGTCTCAAAACCTCTTCAGAAGTGCCGACAAAACCCGGAAAGGGCAGAATTTGGATATTTTTGGAAAAAAAATTTTCGCGAAAATGTCGTAAGGGTGGGGCCTTACGCAAATATTTCAAAAAACGAACTTGCTTCAGGCGCACAATACTGTTGCTAAAGTTGTGGGAAATGTCTCAAAACCTCTCAGAAGTGCCGACAAAACCCGGAAAGGGCAGTATTTGGATATTTTTTGAAAAGTTTTTTTCGCGAAAATGTCGTAAGGGTGGGGCCTTACGCAAAAATTTCAAAAAAGGAACTTGCTTCAGCGCACAATACTGTTGCTATATTTGTAGGAAATGTCTCAAAACCTCTTTGAGAAGTGCCGACAAAACCTGAAAATGGCAGAAAATGCATATTTTTCGGAAACATGTTTTCGCGAAAATGTCGCAAAAAAATCCAAAAAACGGATTGCTTCAGCAGCACAATACTGGTGCTATAGTTTTAGGAGATGTCTCAAAACCTCTTCAGAAGTGCCGACAATACCTTAAAATGTCAGAAAATGCATATTTTTGGAAAACTTTTTTTCCGGAAAATGTCGTAAGGGGGGGGGGGCCTTACGCAAAAATTTCAAAAAACGAACTTGCTTCAGCCGCACAATACTGTTGCTAAAGTTGTGGGAAATGTCTACCAAACCTCTTCAGAAGTGTCGACAAAACCCGAAAAGGGCAGAATTTGCATATTTTTGGAAAGCTTTATTTTTGCGAAAATGTCGTAAGGGGGGGCTTATGCAAAAATTAAAAAAACGACTTGCTTTAGCCGCACAATACTGTTGCTAAAGTTGTGGGAAATGTCTCAAAACCTCTTCAGAAGTGCCGACAAAACCCGAAAATGGCAGAATTTGCATTTTTTGGAAAACTTTATTTCGCGAAAATGTCGTAAGGGGGGGGGGCCTTACGCAAAAATTTCAAAAAACGAACTTGCTTCAGGCGCACAATACTGTTGCTAAAGTTGTGGGAAATGTCTCAAAACCTCTTCAGAAGTGCCGACAAAACCCGAAAAGGGCTGAAAATGCATATTTTGGAAAACTTTATTTCACGAAAATGTCGTAAGGGGGGGGCCTTTCGCAAAAAATTCCCAAAATGAATTTGCTTCAGCCGCACAATACTGGTGATAAAGTTGTAGGAATTGTCTCAAAACCTCTTCAGAAGTGACGGCAAAATCTGAAAAGGGCAGAAAAATGCATATTTTTGGAAAACTTTTTTTCGCGAAAATGTCGTAAGGGGGGGGGCCTTACGCAAAAATTTCAAAAAACGAACTTGCTTCAGCCGCACAATAATGTTGCTAAAGTTGTGGGAAATGTCTCAAAGCCTCTTCAGAAATGCCGACAAAACCCGAAAAGGGCAGAATTTGCATATTTTTAGAAAACTTATTTCGCGAAAATGTCGTAAGGGGGGGGCCTTACGCAAAAATTTCAAAAAACGGACTTGCTTCAGCCGCACAATATAGTTGCTAAAGTTGTGGTAAATGTCTCAAAATATCCTAAGAAGTACCCATAAAACCCAAAAAGGGCAGAATTTAAATATTTTTGGAAAACTTTTTTTCGCGAAAATGTCGTAAGGGGGGGGCCTTACGCAAATATTTCAAAAAACGAACTTGCTTCAGGCGCACAATACTGGTGATATAGTTGTGGGAAATGTCTCAAAACCTCTTCAGAATTGCCGACAAAACCTGAAAAGGGCAGAAAATGCATATTTTTGGAAAACTTTATTTCACGAAAATGTCATAAGGGGCGGGCCTTACGCAAAAATTTCAAAAAACGAACTTGCTTCAGCCGCACAATACTGTTGCTAAAGTTGTGGGAAATGTCTCAAAATCTCCTCAGAAGTGACGGCAAAACCTGAAAAGGGCAGAAAATGCATATTTTTGGAAAACTTTTTTGGGCGAAAATGTCGTAAGGGGGCGGGCCTTACGCAAAAATTTCAAAAACGAACTTGCTTCAGCCACACAATACTGTTGCTAAGTTGTGGGAAATGTCTCAAAACCTCTTCACAAGTGCCGACAAAACCCGAAAAGGGCAGAATTTGCATATTTTTGGAAAACTTTATTTCGCGAAAATGTCGTAAGGGGGGGGCTTACGCAAAAATTTCAAATAACGAACTTGCTTCAGCCGCACAATACTGTTGCTAAAGTTGTGGGAAATGTCTCAAAACCTCTTCAGAAGTGCCGACAAAACCCGAAAAGGGCAGAATTTGCATATTTTTGGAAAACTTTATTTCGCGAAAATGTCGTAAGGGGGGGGCTTACGCAAAAATTTCAAAAAACGAACTTGCTTCAGCCGCACAATACTGTTGCTAAAGTTGTGGGAAATGTCTCAAAACCTCTTCAGAAGTGCCGACAAAACCCGGAAAGGGCAGAATTTGGATATTTTTTGAAAACTTTTTTTCGCGAAAATGTCGTAAGGGGGGGGCCTTACGCAGAAATTTCAAAAAACTAACTTGCTTCAGCCGCACAATACTGGTGATTATAGTTGTAGGAAATGTCTCAAACCTCTTCAGAAGTGACGGCAAAACCTAAAAAGGGCAGAAAATGCATATTTTTGGAAAACTTTTTTTCGCGAAAATGTCGTAAGGGCAGGGGGGGGGGGGGGGGGGGCCTTACGCAAAAATTTCAAAAAACGAACTTGCTTCAGCCGCACAATACTGTTGCTAAAGTTGTGGGAAATGTCTCAAAACCTCTTCAGAAGTGCCGACAAAACCCGAAAAGGGCAGAATTTAAATATTTTTGGAAAACTTTTTTTCGCGAAAATGTCGTAAGGGGGGGGCCTTACGCAAAAATTTCAAAAAACGAACTTGCTTCAGCCGCACAATACTGTTGCTAAAGTTGTGGGAAATGTCTCAAAACCTCTTCAAAAGTGCCGACAAAACCCGGAAAGGGCAGAATTTGGATATTTTTTGAAAACGTTTTTTCGCGAAAATGTCGTAAGGGGCGGGCCTTACGCAAAAATTTCAAAAAACGAACTTGCTTCAGGCGTACAATACTGTTGCTAAAGTTGTGGGAAATGTCTCAAAACCTCTTCCGAAGTGCCGACAAAACCCGAAAAGGGCAGAATTTGCATATTTTTAGAAAACTTTATTTCGCGAAAATGTCCTAAGGGGGGGGCCTTACGCAAAAATTTCAAAAAACGAACTTGCTTCAGCCGCACAATACTGTTGCTAAAGTTGTGGGAAATGTCTCAAAATCTCCTCAGAAGTGCCCATAAAACCCAAAAAGGGCAGAATTTAAATATTTTTGGAAAACTTTTTTTCGCGAAAATGTCGTAAGGGGGGGGCATTAGCAAAAATTTAAAAAAACGAACTTGCTTCAGGCGCACAATACTGTTGCTAAAGTTGTGGGAAATGTCTCAAAACCTCTTCAGAAGTGCCGACAAAACCCAAAAAGGGCAGAATTGGCATATTTTTAGAAAACTTTATTTCGCGAAAATGTCGTAAGGGGGGGGGGCTTACGCAAAAATTTCAAAAAACGAACTCGCTTCAGCCGCACAATACTGTTGCTAAAGTTGTGGGAAATGTCTCAAAACCTCTTCAGAAGTGCCGACAAAACCCGAAAAGGGCAGACTTTGCATATTTTTGGAAAACTTTATTTCGCGAAAATGTCGTAAGGTTGGGGCCTTACGCAAAAATTTCAAAAAACGAACTTGCTTCAGGCGCACAATACTGTTGCTAAAGTTGTGGGAAATGTCTCAAAACCTCTTCAGAAGTGCCGACAAAACCCGAAAAGGGCAGAATTTGCATATTTTTGGAAAACTTTATTTCGCGAAAATGTCGTAAGGGGGGGGCTTACGCAAAAATTTCAAATAACGAACTTGCTTCAGCCGCACAATACTGTTGCTAAAGTTGTGGGAAATGTCTCAAAACCTCTTCAGAAGTGCCGACAAAACCCGAAAAGGGCAGAATTTGCATATTTTTGGAAAACTTTATTTCGCGAAAATGTCGTAAGGGGGGGGCTTACGCAAAAATTTCAAAAAACGAACTTGCTTCAGCCGCACAATACTGTTGCTAAAGTTGTGGGAAATGTCTCAAAACCTCTTCAGAAGTGCCGACAAAACCCGGAAAGGGCAGAATTTGGATATTTTTTGAAAACTTTTTTTCGCGAAAATGTCGTAAGGGGGGGGCCTTACGCAGAAATTTCAAAAAACTAACTTGCTTCAGCCGCACAATACTGGTGATATAGTTGTAGGAAATGTCTCAAAACCTCTTCAGAAGTGACGGCAAAACCTAAAAAGGGCAGAAAATGCATATTTTTGGAAAACTTTTTTTCGCGAAAATGTCGTAAGGGCAGGGGGGGGGGGGGGGCCTTACGCAAAAATTTCAAAAAACGAACTTGCTTCAGCCGCACAATACTGTTGCTAAAGTTGTGGGAAATGTCTCAAAACCTCTTCAGAAGTGCCGACAAAACCCGAAAAGGGCAGAATTTAAATATTTTTGGAAAACTTTTTTTCGCGAAAATGTCGTAAGGGGGGGGCCTTACGCAAAAATTTCAAAAAACGAACTTGCTTCAGCCGCACAATACTGTTGCTAAAGTTGTGGGAAATGTCTCAAAACCTCTTCAAAAGTGCCGACAAAACCCGGAAAGGGCAGAATTTGGATATTTTTTGAAAACGTTTTTTCGCGAAAATGTCGTAAGGGGCGGGCCTTACGCAAAAATTTCAAAAACGAACTTGCTTCAGGCGTACAATACTGTTGCTAAAGTTGTGGGAAATGTCTCAAAACCTCTTCCGAAGTGCCGACAAAACCCGAAAAGGGCAGAATTTGCATATTTTTAGAAAACTTTATTTCGCGAAAATGTCCTAAGGGGGGGGCCTTACGCAAAAATTTCAAAAAACGAACTTGCTTCAGCCGCACAATACTGTTGCTAAAGTTGTGGGAAATGTCTCAAAATCTCCTCAGAAGTGCCCATAAAACCCAAAAAGGGCAGAATTTAAATATTTTTGGAAAACTTTTTTTCGCGAAAATGTCGTAAGGGGGGGGCATTAGCAAAAATTTAAAAAAACGAACTTGCTTCAGGCGCACAATACTGTTGCTAAAGTTGTGGGAAATGTCTCAAAACCTCTTCAGAAGTGCCGACAAAACCCAAAAAGGGCAGAATTGGCATATTTTTAGAAAACTTTATTTCGCGAAAATGTCGTAAGGGGGGGGGGCTTACGCAAAAATTTCAAAAAACGAACTCGCTTCAGCCGCACAATACTGTTGCTAAAGTTGTGGGAAATGTCTCAAAACCTCTTCAGAAGTGCCGACAAAACCCGAAAAGGGCAGACTTTGCATATTTTTGGAAAACTTTATTTCGCGAAAATGTCGTAAGGTTGGGGCCTTACGCAAAAATTTCAAAAAACGAACTTGCTTCAGGCGCACAATACTGTTGCTAAAGTTGTGGGAAATGTCTCAAAATCTCCTCAGAAGTGCCCATAAAACATAAAAAGGGCAGAATTTAAATATTTTTGGAAAACTTTTTTTCGCGAAAATGTCGTAAGGGGGGGGCCTTACGCAAAAATTTCAAAAAACGAACTTGCTTCAGCCGCACAATACTGTTGCTAAAGTTGTGGGAAATGTCTCAAAACCTCTTCAGAAGTGCCGACAAAACCCGAAAAGGGCAGAATTTGCATATTTTTTGAAAACCTTATTTCGCGAAAATGTCGTAAGGGGGGGGGCTTATGCAAAAATTTCAAAAAACGACCTTGCTTCAGGCGCACAATACTGTTGCTAAAGTTGTGGGAAATGTCTCAAAACCTCTTCAGAAGTGCCGACAAAACCCGAAAAGGGCAGAATTTGCATATTTTTAGAAAACTTTATTTCGCGAAAATGTCCTAAGGGGGGGGCCTTACGCAAAAATTTCAAAAAACGAACTTGCTTCAGCCGCACAATACTGTTGCTAAAGTTGTGGGAAATGTCTCAAAATCTCCTCAGAAGTGCCCATAAAACCCAAAAAGGGCAGAATTTAAATATTTTTGGAAAACTTTTTTTCGCGAAAATGTCGTAAGGGGGGGGCCTTACGCAAAAATTTCAAAAAACGAACTTGCTTCAGCCGCACAATACTGTTGCTAAAGTTGTGGGAAATGTCTCAAAACCTCTTCAGAAGTGCCGACAAAACCCGAAAAGGGCAGAATTTGCATATTTTTGGAAAACTTTATTTCGCGAAAATGTCCTAAGGGGGGGGGCTTACGCAAAAATTTCAAAAAACGACCTTGCTTCAGGCGCACAATACTGTTGCTAAAGTTGTGGGAAATGTCTCAAAACCTCTTCAGAAGTGCCGACAAAACCCGAAAAGGGCAGAAAATGCATATTTTTGGAAAAGTTTTTTTCGCGAAAATGTCGCAAAAAAATCCCAAAAAAGGATTTGCTTCAGCAGCACAATACTGGTGATATAGTTGTAGGAAATGTCTCAAAACCTCTTCAGAAGTGACGGCAAAACCTGAAAAGGAAAGAAAATGCATATTTTTGGAAAACTTTTTTTCGCGAAAATACGCAAAAATTTCAAAAACGAACTTGCTTCAGCCACACAATACTGTTGCTAAAGTTGTGGGAAATGTCTCAAAACCTCTTCAGAAGTGCCGACAAAACCCGAAAAGGGCAGAATTTGTATATTTTTAGAAAACTTTATTTCGCGAAAATGTCCTAAGGGGGGGGCCTAACGCAAAAATTTCAAAAAACGAACTTGCTTCAGCCGCACAATACTGTTGCTAAAGTTGTGGGAAATGTCTCAAAACCTCTTCAGAAGTGCCGACAAAACCCGAAAAGGGCAGAAAATGCATATTTTTGGAAAAGTTTTTTTCGCGAAAATGTCGTAAGGGGGGGGGCCTTACGCAAAAATTTCAAAAAACGAACTTGCTTCAGCCGCACAATACTGTTGCTAAAGTTGTGGGAAATGTCTCAAAACCTCTTCAGAAGTGCCGACAAAACCCGAAAAGGGCAGAATTTGCATATTTTTGGAAAACTTTATTTCGCGAAAATGTCGTAAGGGGGGGGGGCTTATGCAAAAATTTCAAAAAACGACCTTGCTTCAGGCGCACAATACTGTTGCTAAAGTTGTGGGAAATGTCTCAAAACCTCTTCAGAAGTGCCGAGAAAACCCGAAAAGGGCAGAATTTGCATAGTTTTAGAAAACTTTATTTTGCGAAAATGTCCCAAAAATTTCAAAAAACGAACTTGCTTCAGCCGCACAATACTGTTGCTAAAGTTGTGGGAAATGTCTCAAAACCTCTTCAGAAGTGCCGACAAAACCCGAAAAGGGCAGAAAATGCATATTTTTGGAAAAGTTTTTTTCGCGAAAATGTCGCAAAAAAATCCAAAAAAAGGATTTGCTTCAGCAGCACAATACTGGTGATATAGTTGTAGGAAATGTCTCAAAACCTCTTCAGAAGTGACGGCAAAACCTGAAAAGGAAAGAAAATGCATACTTTTGGAAAACTTTTTTTCGCGAAAATGTCGTAAGGGGGGGGCCTTACGCAAAAATTTCAAAAAACGAACTTGTTTCAGCCACACAATACTGTTGCTAAAGTTGTGGGAAATGTCTCAAAACCTCTTCAGAAGTGCCGACAAAACCCGAAAATGGCAGAATTTGCATATTTTTGGAAAACTTTATTTCGCGAAAATGTCGTAAGGGGGGGGGCTTACGCAAAAATAAAAAATAAAAAACTTGCTTCAGGCGCACAATACTGTTGCTAAAGTTGTGGGAAATGTCTCAAAACCTCTTCAGAAGTGCCGACAAAACCCGAAAAGGGCAGAATTTGTATATTTTTAGAAAACTTTATTTCGCGAAAATGTCGTAAGGGGGGGGCCTTACGCAAAAATTTCAAAAAACGAACTTGCTTCAGCCGCACAATACTGGTGCTAAAGTTGTGGGAAATGTCTCAAAATCTCCTCAAAAGTGCCCATAAAATCCAAAAAGGGCAGAATTTAAATATTTTTGGAAAACTTTATTTCGCGAAAATGTCGTAAGGGGGGGGCTTACGCAAAAATTAAAAAAAACGAACTTGCTTCAGGCGCACAATACTGTTGCTAAAGTTGTGGGAAATGTCTCAAAACCTCTTCAGAAGTGCCGACAAAACCCAAAAAGGGCAGAATTTGCATATTTTTAGAAAACTTTATTTCGCGAAAATGTCGTAAGGGGGGGGGGCTTACGCAAAAATTTCAAAAAACGAACTTGCTTCAGCCGCACAATACTGTTGCTAAAGTTGTGGGAAATGTCTCAAAACCTCTTCAGAAGTGCCGACAAAACCCGAAAAGGGCAGAATTTGCATATTTTTGGAAAACTTTATTTCGCGAAAATGTCGTAAGGTTGGGGCCTTACGCAAAAATTTCAAGAAACGAACTTGCTTCAGGCGCATTATACTGTTGCTAAAGTTGTGGGAAATGTCTCAAAACCTCTTCAGAAGTGCCGACAAAACCTGAAAAGGGCAGAATTTGCATATTTTTGGAAAACTTTATTTCGCGAAAATGTCGTAAGGTTGGGGCCTTACGCAAAAATTTCAAAAAACGAACTTGCTTCAGGCGCACAATACTGTTGCTAAAGTTGTGGGAAATGTCTCAAAACCTCTTCAGAAGTGCCGACAAAACCCGAAAAGGGCAGAATTTGTATATTTTTAGAAAACTTTATTTCGCGAAAATGTCGTAAGGGGGGGGCCTTACGCAAAAATTTCAAAAAACTAACTTGCTTCAGCCGCACAATACTGTTGCTAAAGTTGTGGGAAATGTCTCAAAATCTCCTCAGAAGTGCCCATAAAACCCAAAAAGGGCAGAATTTAAATATTTTTGGAAAACTTTTTTTCGCGAAAATGTCGTAAGGGGGGGGCCTTACGCAAAAATTTCAAAAAACGACCTTGCTTCAGGCGCACAATACTGTTGCTAAAGTTGTGGGAAATGTCTCAAAACCTCTTCAGAAGTGCCGACAAAACCCGAAAAGGGCAGAAAATGCATATTTTTGGAAAAGTTTTTTTCGCGAAAATGTCGCAAAAAAATACAAAAAAAGGATTTGCTTCAGCAGCACAATACTGGTGCTATAGTTGTAGGAAATGTCTCAAAACCTCTTCAGAAGTGCCGACAAAACCTTAAAATGTTAGAAAATGCATATTTTTGGAAAACTTTATTTCGCGAAAATGTCGTAAGGGGGGGGGCCTTACGCAAAAATTTCAAAAAACAAACTTGCTTCAGGCGCATAATACTGTTGCTAAAGTTGTGGGAAATGTCTCAAAACCTCTTCAGAAGTGCCGCAAAACCCGAAAAGGGCAGAATTTGCATATTTTTGGAAAACTTTATTTCACGAAAATGTCGTAAGGGGGGGGCCTTACGCAAAAATTTCAAAAAACGAACTTGCTTCAGGCGCACAATACTGTTGCTAAAGTTGTGGGAAATGTCTAAAAACGTCTTCAGAAGTGACGGCAAAACCTGAAAAGGGCAGGAAATGCATATTTTTGGAAAACTTTTTTTGGCGAAAATGTCGTAAGGGGCGGGCCTTACGCAAAAATTTCAAAAAACAAACTTGCTTCAGTAGCACAATACTGTTGCTAAAGTTGTGGGAAATGTCTCAAAATCTCCTCAGAAGTTCCCATAAAACCCAAAAAGGGCAGAATTTAAATATTTTTGGAAAACTTTATTTCGCGAAAATGTCGTAAGGGGGGGGGCTTACGCAAAAATTAAAAAAAACGAACTTGCTTCAGGCGCACAATACTGTTGCTAAAGTTGTGGGAAATGTCTCAAAACCTCTTCAGAAGTGCCGACAAAACCCGAAAAGGGCAGAATTTGCATATTTTTGGAAAAGTTTTTTTTTGCGAAAATGTCGTCAGGGGGGGCCTTACGCAAAAATTTCAAAAAACTAACTTGCTTCAGGCGCACAATACTGTTGCTAAAGTTGCGGGAAATGTCTCAAAACCTCTTCAGAAGTGCCGACAAAACCCGAAAAGGGCAGAATTTGCATATTTTTAGAAAACTTTATTTCGCAAAATGTCCTAAGGGGGGGGGGCCTTACGCAAAAATTTCAAAAAACGAACTTGCTTCAGCCGCACAATACTGTTGCTAAAGTTGTGGGAAATGTCTCAAAATCTCCTCAGAAGTGCCCATAAAACCCAAAAAGGGCAGAATTTAAATATTTTTGGAAAACTTTTTTTCGCGAAAATGTCGTAAGGGGGGGGCCTTACGCAAGAATTTCAAAAAACGAACTTGCTTCAGCCGCACAATACTGTTGCTAAAGTTGTGGGAAATGTCTCAAAACCTCTTCAGAAGTGCCGACAAAACCCGAAAAGGGCAGAAAATGCATATTTTTGGAAAAGTTTTTTTCGCGAAAATGTCGTAAAGGGGGGGCCTTACGCAAAAATTTCAAAAAACGAACTTGCTTCAGCCGCACAATACTGTTGCTAAAGTTGTGGGAAATGTCTCAAAACCTCTTCAGAAGTGCAGACAAAACCCGAAAAGGGCAGAATTTGCATATTTTTGGAAAACTTTATTTCGCGAAAATGTCGTAAGGGGGGGGCCTTACGCAAAAATTTCAAAAAACGAACTTGCTTCAGGCGCACAATACTGTTGCTAAAGTTGTGGGAAATGTCTCAAAACCACTTCAGAAGTGACGGCAAAACCTGAAAAGGGAAGAAAATGCATATTTTTGGAAAACTTTTTTGGGCGAAAATGTCGTAAGGGGCGGGCCTTACACAAAAATTTCAAAAAACGAACTTGCTTCAGCCACACAATACTGTTGCTAAAGTTGTGGGAAATGTCTCAAAACCTCTTCAGAAGTGCCGACAAAACCCGAAAAGGGCAGAATTTGCATATTTTTGGAAAACTTTATTTCGCGAAAATGTCGTAAGGGGGGGGGGCTTACGCAAAAATAAAAAAAAACGAACTTGCTTCAGGCGCACAATACTGTTGCTAAAGTTGTGGGAAATGTCTCAAAACCTCTTCAGAAGTGCCGACAAAACCCGAAAAGGGCAGAATTTGTATATTTTTAGAAAACTTTATTTCGCGAAAATGTCGTAAGGGGGGGGCTTACGCAAAAATTAAAAAAAACGAACTTGCTTCAGCCGCACAATACTGTTGCTAAAGTTGTGGGAAATGTCTCAAAACCTCTTCAGAAGTGCCGGCAAAACCCGAAAAGGGCAGAAAATGCATATTTTTGGAAAAGTTTTTTTCGCGAAAATGTCGCAAAAAAATCCAAAAAAAGGATTTGCTTCAGCAGCACAATACTGGTGATATAGTCGTAGGAAATGTCTCAAAACCTCTTCAGAAGTGACGGCAAAACCTGAAAAGGGCAGAAAATGCATATTTTTGGAAAACTTTTTTTCGCGAAAATGTCGTAAGGGGGGGGCCTTACGCAAAAATTTTAAAAAACGAACTTGCTTCAGCCGCACAATACTGTTGCTAAAGTTGTGGGAAATGTCTCAAAATCTCCTCAGAAGTGCCCATAAAACTCAAAAAGGGCAGAATTTGCATATTTTTGGAAAACTTTATTTCACGAAAATGTCATAAGGGGGGGCCTTTCGCAAAAATTCCAAAAAACGAACTTGCTTCAAGCGCACAATACTGTTGCTAAAGTTGTGGGAAATGTCTCAAAACCTCTTCAGAAGTGCCGACAAAACCCGGAAAGGGCAGAAAATGCATATTTTTGGAAAAGTTTTTTTCGCGAAAATGTCGCAAAAAAATACAAAAAAAGGATTTGCTTCAGCAGCACAATACTGGTGCTATAGTTGTAGGAAATGTCTCAAAACCTCTTCAGAAGTGCCGACAAAACCATAAAATGTTAGAAAATGCATATTTTTGGAAAACTTTATTTCGCGAAAATGTCGTAAGGGGGGTGCCTTACGCAAAAATTTCAAAAAACGAACTTGCTTCAGGCGCACAATACTGTTGCTAAAGTTGTGGGAAATGTCTCAAAACCTCTTCAGAAGTGCAGACAAAACCCGAAAAGGGCAGAATTTGCATATTTTTGGAAAACTTTATTTCGCGAAAATGTCGTAAGGGGGGGGGCTTACGCAAAAATAAAAAAAAACGAACTTGCTTCAGGCGCACAATACTGTTGCTAAAGTTGTGGGAAATGTCTCAAAACCTCTTCAGAAGTGCCGACAAAACCCGAAAAGGGCAGAATTTGTATATTTTTAGAAAACTTTATTTCGC
Organism: Nerophis ophidion; assembly: GCF_033978795.1. Taxonomy (NCBI): domain Eukaryota; kingdom Metazoa; phylum Chordata; class Actinopteri; order Syngnathiformes; family Syngnathidae; genus Nerophis; species Nerophis ophidion. Next base: position 36,285 of record NW_026907261.1, on the reverse strand, counting down.
GAAAATGTCGTAAGGGGGGGGCCTTACGCAAAAATTTCAAAAAACGAACTTGCTTCAGCCGCACAATACTGTTGCTAAAGTTGTGGGAAATGTCTCAAAATCTCCTCAGAAGTGCCCATAAAACCCAAAAAGGGCAGAATTTAAATATTTTTGGAAAACTTTATTTCGCGAAAATGTCGTAAGGGGGGGGGGCTTACGCAAAAATTTAAAAAAACGAACTTGCTTCAGGCGCACAATACTGTTGCTAAAGTTGTGGGAAATGTCTCAAAACCTCTTCAGAAGTGCCGACAAAACCCGAAAAGGGCAGAATTTGCATATTTTTGGAAAAGTTTTTTTTTGCGAAAATGTCGTCAGGGGGGGCCTTACGCAAAAATTTCAAAAAACGAACTTGCTTCAGGCGCACAATACTGTTGCTAAAGTTGTGGGAAATGTCTCAAAACCTCTTCAGAAGTGCCGACAAAACCCGAAAAGGGCAGAATTTGCATATTTTTAGAAAACTTTATTTCGCGAAAATGTCCTAAGGGGGGGGGCTTACGCAAAAATTTAAAAAACCGAACTTGCTTCAGGCGCCCAATACTGTTGCTAAAGTTGTGGGAAATGTCTCAAAATCTCCTCAGAAGTGCCCATAAAACCCAAAAAGGGCAGAATTTAAATATTTTTGGAAAACTTTTTTTCGCGAAAATGTCGTAAGGGGGGGGCCTTACGCAAAAATTTCAAAAAACGAACTTGCTTCAGCCGCACAATACTGTTGCTAAAGTTGTGGGAAATGTCTCAAAATCTCCTCAGAAGTGCCCATAAAACCCAAAAAGGGCAGAATTTAAATATTTTTGGAAAACTTTATTTCGCGAAAATGTCGTAAGGGGGGGGGGCTTACGCAAAAATTTAAAAAAACGAACTTGCTTCAGGCGCACAATACTGTTGCTAAAGTTGTGGGAAATGTCTCAAAACCTCTTCAGAAGTGCCGACAAAACCCGAAAAGGGCAGAATTTGCATATTTTTGGAAAAGTTTTTTTTTGCGAAAATGTCGTCAGGGGGGGCCTTACGCAAAAATTTCAAAAAACGAACTTGCTTCAGGCGCACAATACTGTTGCTAAAGTTGTGGGAAATGTCTCAAAACCTCTTCAGAAGTGCCGACAAAACCCGAAAAGGGCAGAATTTGCATATTTTTAGAAAACTTTATTTCGCGAAAATGTCCTAAGGGGGGGGGCTTACGCAAAAATTTAAAAAACCGAACTTGCTTCAGGCGCCCAATACTGTTGCTAAAGTTGTGGGAAATGTCTCAAAATCTCCTCAGAAGTGCCCATAAAACCCAAAAAGGGCAGAATTTAAATATTTTTGGAAAACTTTTTTTCGCGAAAATGTCGTAAGGGGGGGGCCTTACGCAAAAATTTCAAAAAACGAACTTGCTTCAGCCGCACAATACTGTTGCTAAAGTTGTGGGAAATGTCTCAAAACCTCTTCAGAAGTGACGGCAAAACCTGAAAAGGGCAGAAAATGCATATTTTTGGAAAAGTTTTTTTCGCGAAAATGTCGCAAAAAAATCCAAAAAAAGGATTTGCTTCAGCAGCACAATACTGGTGATATAGTTGTAGGAAATGTCTCAAAACCTCTTCAGAAGTGACGGCAAAACCTGAAAAGGGCAGAAAATGCATATTTTTGGAAAACTTTTTTTCGCGAAAATGTCGTAAGGGGGGGGCCTTTCGCAAAAATTCCAAAAAACGAACTTACTTCAGGCGCACAATACTGTTGCTAAAGTTGTGGGAAATGTCTCAAAACCTCTTCAGAAGTGCCGACAAAACCCGGAAAGGGCAGAAAATGCATATTTTTGGAAAAGTTTTTTTCGCGAAAATGTCGCAAAAAAATACAAAAAAAGGATTTGCTTCAGCAGCACAATACTGGTGCTATAGTTGTAGGAAATGTCTCAAAACCTCTTCAGAAGTGCCGACAAAACCTTAAAATGTTAGAAAATGCATATTTTTGGAAAACTTTATTTCGCGAAAATGTCGTAAGGGGGGGGCCTTACGCAAAAATTTCAAAAAACAAACTTGCTTCAGGCGCATAATACTGTTGCTAAAGTTGTGGGAAATGTCTCAAAACCTCTTCAGAAGTGCCGACAAAACCCGAAAAGGGCAGAATTTGCATATTTTTGGAAAACTTTATTTCACCAAAATGTCGTAAGGGGGGGGCCTTACGCAAAAATTTCAAAAAAAGGACTTGCTTCAGGCGCACAATACTGTTGCTAAAGTTGTGGGAAATGTCTCAAAACGTCTTCAGAAGTGACGGCAAAACCTGGAAAGGGCAGAAAATGCATATTTTTGGAAAACTTTTTTTGGCGAAAATGTCGTAAGGGTCGGCCCTTACGCAAAAATTTCAAAAAACAAACTTGCTTCAGTAGCACAATACTGTTGCTATATTTGTAGGAAATGTCTCAAAACCTCTTCAGAAGTGCCGACAAAACCTTAAAATGTTAGAAAATGCATATTTTTTGAAAAGTTTTTTTCGCGAAAATGTCGTAAGGGGGGGGGGCCTTACGCAAAAATTTCAAAAAACGAACTTGCTTCAGCCGCACAATACTGTTGCTAAAGTTGTGGGAAATGTCTCAAAACCACTTCAGAAGTGACGGCAAAACCTGAAAAGGGCAGAAAATGCATATTTTTGGAAAACTTTTTTGGGCGAAAATGTCGTAAGGGGCGGGCCTTACACAAAAATTTCAAAAAACGAACTTGCTTCAGCCACACAATACTGTTGCTAAAGTTGTGGGAAATGTCTCAAAACCTCTTCAGAAGTGCCGACAAAACCCGAAAAGGGCAGAATTTGCATATTTTTGGAAAACTTTATTTCGCGAAAATGTCGTAAGGGGGGGGGGCTTACGCAAAAATAAAAAAAAACGAACTTGCTTCAGGCGCACAATACTGTTGCTAAAGTTGTGGGAAATGTCTCAAAACCTCTTCAGAAGTGCCGACAAAACCCGAAAAGGGCAGAATTTGCATATTTTTAGAAAACTTCATTTCGCGAAAATGTCGTAAGGGGGGGGCCTTACGCAAAAATTTCAAAAAACGAACTTGCTTCAGGCGCACAATACTGTTGCTAAAGTTGTGGGAAATGTCTCAAAACCTCTTCAGAAGTGACGGCAAAACCTGAAAAGGGCAGAAAATGCATATTTTTGGAAAACTTTTTTTCGCGAAAATGTCGTAAGGGGGGGGCCTTACGCAAAAATTTCAAAAAACGAACTTGCTTCAGCCGCACAATACTGTTGCTAAAGTTGTGGGAAATGTCTCAAAATCTCCTCAGAAGTGCCCATAAAACTCAAAAAGGGCAGAATTTGCATATTTTTGGAAAACTTTATTTCACGAAAATGTCATAAGGGGGGGCCTTTCGCAAAAATTCCAAAAAACGAACTTGCTTCAGGCGCACAATACTGTTGCTAAAGTTGTGGGAAATGTCTCAAAACCTCTTCAGAAGTGCCGACAAAACCAGAAAAGGGCAGAAAATGCATATTTTTGGAAAAGTTTTTTTCGCGAAAATGTCGCAAAAAAATCCAAAAAAAGGATTTGCTTCAGCAGCACAATACTGGTGATATAGTTGTAGGAAATGTCTCAAAACCTCTTCAGAAGTGACGGCAAAACCTTAAAATGTTAGAAAATGCATATTTTTTGAAAAGTTTTTTTCGCGAAAATGTCGTAAGGGGGGGGCCTTTCGCAAAAATTCCAAAAAACGAACTTGCTTCAGGCGCACAATACTGTTGCTAAAGTTGTGGGAAATGTCTCAAAACCTCTTCAGAAGTGACGGCAAAACCTGAAAAGGGCAGAAAATGCATATTTTTGGAAAACTTTTTTTCGCGAAAATGTCGTAAGGTTGGGGCCTTACGCAAAAATTTCAAAAAACGAACTTGCTTCAGGCGCACAATACTGTTGCTTAAGTTGTGGGAAATGTCTCAAAACCTCTTCAGAAGTGCCGACAAAACCCGGAAAGGGCAGAAAATGCATATTTTTGGAAAAGTTTTTTTCGCGAAAATGTCGCAAAAAAATCCAAAAAAAGGATTTGCTTCAGCAGCACAATACTGGTGATATAGTTGTAGGAAATGTCTCAAAACCTCTTCAGAAGTGACGACAAAACCATAAAATGTTAGAAAATGCATATTTTTGGAAAACTTTATTTCGCGAAAATGTCGTAAGGGGGGTGCCTTACGCAAAAATTTCAAAAAACGAACTTGCTTCAGGCGCACAATACTGTTGCTAAAGTTGTGGGAAATGTCTCAAAACCTCTTCAGAAGTGCAGACAAAACCCGAAAAGGGCAGAATTTGCATATTTTTGGAAAACTTTATTTCGCGAAAATGTCGTAAGGGGGGGGCCTTACGCAAAAATTTCAAAAAACGAACTTGCTTCAGCCGCACAATACTGTTGCTAAAGTTGTGGGAAATGTCTCAAAATCTCCTCAGAAGTGCCCATAAAACCCAAAAAGGGCAGAATTTAAATATTTTTGGAAAACTTTATTTCGCGAAAATGTCGTAAGGGGGGGGGCTTACGCAAAAATAAAAAAAAACGAACTTGCTTCAGGCGCACAATACTGTTGCTAAAGTTGTGGGAAATGTCTCAAAACCTCTTCAGAAGTGCCGACAAAACCCGAAAAGGGCAGAATTTGCATATTTTTGGAAAAGTTTTTTTTTGCGAAAATGTCGTCAGGGGGGGCCTTACGCAAAAATTTCAAAAAACTAACTTGCTTCAGGCGCACAATACTGTTGCTAAAGTTGCGGGAAATGTCTCAAAACCTCTTCAGAAGTGCCGACAAAACCCGAAAAGGGCAGAATTTGCATATTTTTAGAAAACTTTATTTCGCAAAATGTCCTAAGGGGGGGGGCCTTACGCAAAAATTTCAAAAAACGAACTTGCTTCAGCCGCACAATACTGTTGCTAAAGTTGTGGGAAATGTCTCAAAATCTCCTCAGAAGTGCCCATAAAACCCAAAAAGGGCAGAATTTAAATATTTTTGGAAAACTTTTTTTCGCGAAAATGTCGTAAGGGGGGGGCCTTACGCAAGAATTTCAAAAAACGAACTTGCTTCAGCCGCACAATACTGTTGCTAAAGTTGTGGGAAATGTCTCAAAACCTCTTCAGAAGTGCCGACAAAACCCGAAAAGGGCAGAAAATGCATATTTTTGGAAAAGTTTTTTTCGCGAAAATGTCGTAAAGGGGGGGCCTTACGCAATAATTTCAAAAAACGAACTTGCTTCAGCCGCACAATACTGTTGCTAAAGTTGTGGGAAATGTCTCAAAACCTCTTCAGAAGTGCAGACAAAACCCGAAAAGGGCAGAATTTGCATATTTTTGGAAAACTTTATTTCGCGAAAATATCGTAAGGGGGGGGGCTTACGCAAAAATAAAAAAAAACGAACTTGCTTCAGGCGCACAATACTGTTGCTAAAGTTGTGGGAAATGTCTCAAAACCTCTTCAGAAGTGCCGACAAAACCCGAAAAGGGCAGAATTTGCATATTTTTAGAAAACTTTATTTCGCGAAAATGTCGTAAGGGGGAGGGGCTTACGCAAAAATTTCAAAAAACGAACTTGCTTCAGCCGCACAATACTGTTGCTAAAGTTGTGGGAAATGTCTCAAAATCTCCTCAGAAGTGCCCATAAAACCCAAAAACGGCAGAATTTCAATATTTTTGGAAAACTTTTTTTCGCGAAAATGTCGTAAATGTCGCAAAAATTTCAAAAAACGAACTTGCTTCAGCCGCACAATACTGTTGCTAAAGTTGTGGGAAATGTCTCAAAACCTCTTCAGAAGTGCCGACAAAACCCGAAAAGGGCAGAATTTGCATATTTTTAGAAAACTTTATTTCGCGAAAATGTCCTAAGGGGGGGGGCTTACGCAAAAATTTAAAAAAACGAACTTGCTTCAGGCGCCCAATACTGTTGCTAAAGTTGTGGGAAATGTCTCAAAATCTCCTCAGAAGTGCCCATAAAACCCAAAAAGGGCAGAATTTAAATATTTTTGGAAAACTTTTTTTGCGAAAATGTCGTAAGGGGGGGGCCTTACGCAAAAATTTCAAAAAACGAACTTGCTTCAGCCGCACAATACTGTCGCTAAAGTTGTGGGAAATGTCTCAAAACCTCTTCAGAAGTGCCGACAAAACCCGAAAAGGGCAGAAAATGCATATTTTTGGAAAAGTTTTTTTCGCGAAAATGTCGCAAAAAAATCCAAAAAAAGGATTTGCTTCAGCAGCACAATACTGGTGATATAGTTGTAGGAAATGTCTCAAAACCTCTTCAGAAGTGCCGACAAAACCTTAAAATGTTAGAAAATGCATATTTTTGGAAAACTTTATTTCGCGAAAATGTCGTAAGGGGGGGGCCTTACGCAAAAATTTCAAAAAACAAACTTGCTTCAGGCGCATAATACTGTTGCTAAAGTTGTGGGAAATGTCTCAAAACCTCTTCAGAAGTGCCGACAAAACCCGAAAAGGGCAGAATTTGCATATTTTTGGAAAACTTTATTCCACGAAAATGTCGTAAGGGGGGGGCCTTACGCAAAAATTTCAAAAAACGAACTTGCTTCAGGCGCACAATACTGTTGCTAAAGTTGTGGGAAATGTCTCAAAACGTCTTCAGAAGTGCCGACAAAACCCGGGAAGGGCAGAAAATGCATATTTTTGGAAAAGTTTTTTTCGCGAAAATGTCGCAAAAAAATACAAAAAAAGGATTTGCTTCAGCAGCACAATACTGGTGCTATAGTTGTAGGAAATGTCTCAAAACCTCTTCAGAAGTGCCGACAAAACCTTAAAATGTTAGAAAATGCATATGTTTGGAAAACTTTATTTCGCGAAAATGTCGTAAGGGGGGGGGCTTACGCAAAAATTTCAAAAAACGAACTTGCTTCAGGCGCACAATACTGTTGCTAAAGTTGTGGGAAATGTCTCAAAACCACTTCAGAAGTGACGGCAAAACCTGAAAAGGGAAGAAAATGCATATTTTTGGAAAACTTTTTTGGGCGAAAATGTCGTAAGGGGCGGGCCTTACACAAAAATTTCAAAAAACGAACTTGCTTCAGCCACACAATACTGTTGCTAAAGTTGTGGGAAATGTCTCAAAACCTCTTCAGAAGTGCCGACAAAACCCGAAAAGGGCAGAATTTGCATATTTTTGGAAAACTTTATTTCGCGAAAATGTCGTAAGGGGGGGGGCTTACGCAAAAATAAAAAAAAACGAACTTGCTTCAGGCGCACAATACTGTTGCTAAAAATGTGGGAAATGTCTCAAAACCTCTTCAGAAGTGCCGACAAAACCCGAAAAGGGCAGAATTTGTATATTTTTAGAAAACTTTATTTCGCGAAAATGTCGTAAGGGGGGGGCCTTACGCAAAAATTTAAAAAAACGAACTTGCTTCAGCCGCACAATACTGTTGCTAAAGTTGTGGGAAATGTCTCAAAACCTCTTCAGAAGTGCCGACAAAACCCGAAAAGGGCAGAATTTGCATATTTTTAGAAAACTTTATTTCGCGAAAATGTCGTAAGGGGGGGGGCTTACGCAAAAATTTCAAAAAACGAACTTGCTTCAGCCGCACAATACTGTTGCTAAAGTTGTGGGAAATGTCTCAAAATCTCCTCAGAAGTGCCCATAAAACCCAAAAAGGGCAGAATACAAATATTTTTGGAAAACTTTTTCGCGAAAATGTCGTAAGGGCGGGCCTTACGCAAAAATTTCAAAAAACGAACTTGCTTCAGCCGCACAATACTTTTGCTAAAGTTGTGGGAAATGTCTCAAAACCTCTTCAGAAGTGCCGACAAAACCCGAAAAGGGCAGAATTTGCATATTTTTGGAAAACTTTATTTTGCGAAAATGTCGTAAGGGGGGGGGCTTATGCAAGAATAAAAAAAAACGAACTTGCTTCAGGCGCACAATACTGTTGCTAAAGTTGTGGGAAATGTCTCAAAACCTCTTCAGAAGTGCCGACAAAACCCGGGAAGAGCAGAAAATGCATATTTTTGGAAAAGTTTTTTTCGCGAAGATGTCGCAAAAAAATACAAAAAAAGGATTTGCTTCAGCAGCACAATACTGGTGCTATAGTTGTAGGAAATGTCTCAAAACCTCTTCAGAAGTGCCGACAAAACCTTAAAATGTTAGAAAATGCATATTTTTGGAAAACTTTATTTCGCGAAAATGTCGTAAGGGGGGGGGGCCTTACGCAAAAATTTCAAAAAACGAACTTGCTTCAGGCGCACAATACTGTTGCTAAAGTTGTGGGAAATGTCTCAAAACCACTTCAGAAGTGACGGCAAAACCTGAAAAGGGAAGAAAATGCATATTTTTGGAAAACTTTTTTGGGCGAAAATGTCGTAAGGGGCGGGCCTTACACAAAAATTTCAAAAAACGAACTTGCTTCAGCCACACAATACTGTTGCTAAAGTTGTGGGAAATGTCTCAAAACCTCTTCAGAAGTGCCGACAAAACCCGAAAAGGGCAGAATTTGCATATTTTTGGAAAACTTTATTTCGCGAAAATGTCGTAAGGGGGGGGGCTTACGCAAAAATAAAAAAAAACGAACTTGCTTCAGGCGCACAATACTGTTGCTAAAGTTGTGGGAAATGTCTCAAAACCTCTTCAGAAGTGCCGACAAAACCCGAAAAGGGCAGAATTTGTATATTTTTAGAAAACTTTATTTCGCGAAAATGTCGTAAGGGGGGGGCCTTACGCAAAAATTTCAAAAAACGAACTTGCTTCAGCCGCACAATACTGTTGCTAAAGTTGTGGGAAATGTCTCAAAACCTCTTCAGAAGTGCCGGCAAAACCCGAAAAGGGCAGAAAATGCATATTTTTGGAAAAGTTTTTTTCGCGAAAATGTCGCAAAAAAATCCAAAAAAAGGATTTGCTTCAGCAGCACAATACTGGTGATATAGTCGTAGGAAATGTCTCAAAACCTCTTCAGAAGTGACGGCAAAACCTGAAAAGGGCAGAAAATGCATATTTTTGGAAAACTTTTTTTCGCGAAAATGTCGTAAGGGGGGCCTTACGCAAAAATTTTAAAAAACGAACTTGCTTCAGCCGCACAATACTGTTGCTAAAGTTGTGGGAAATGTCTCAAAATCTCCTCAGAAGTGCCCATAAAACTCAAAAAGGGCAGAATTTGCATATTTTTGGAAAACTTTATTTCACGAAAATGTCATAAGGGGGGGCCTTTCGCAAAAATTCCAAAAAACGAACTTGCTTCAAGCGCACAATACTGTTGCTAAAGTTGTGGGAAATGTCTCAAAACCTCTTCAGAAGTGCCGACAAAACCCGGAAAGGGCAGAAAATGCATATTTTTGGAAAAGTTTTTTTCGCGAAAATGTCGCAAAAAAATACAAAAAAAGGATTTGCTTCAGCAGCACAATACTGGTGATATAGTTGTAGGAAATGTCTCAAAACCTCTTCAGAAGTGCCGACAAAACCATAAAATGTTAGAAAATGCATATTTTTGGAAAACTTTATTTCGCGAAAATGTCGTAAGGGGGGGGGCTTACGCAAAAATAAAAAAAAAACGAACTTGCTTCAGGCGCACAATACTGTTGCTAAAGTTGTGGGAAATGTCTCAAAACCTCTTCAGAAGTGCCCATAAAACCCAAAAAGGGCAGAATTTAAATATTTTTGGAAAACTTTATTTTGCGAAAATGTCGTAAGGGGGGGGGCTTATGCAAAAATTTAAAAAAATGAACTTGCTTCAGCCGCACAATACTTTTGCTAAAGTTGTGGGAAATGTCTCAAAACCTCTTCAGAAGTGCCGACAAAACCCGAGAAGGGCAGAATTTGCATATTTTTGGAAAACTTTATTTTGCGAAAATGTCGCAAAAAAATCCAAAAAAAGGATTTGCTTCAGCAGCACAATACTGGTGATATAGTTGTAGGAAATGTCTCAAAACCTCTTCAGAAGTGACGGCAAAACCTGAAAAGGGCAGAAAATGCATATTTTTGGAAAACTTTTTTTCGCGAAAATGTCGTAAGGGGGGGGCCTTTCGCAAAAATTCCAAAAAACGAACTTACTTCAGGCGCACAATACTGTTGCTAAAGTTGTGGGAAATGTCTCAAAACCTCTTCAGAAGTGCCGACAAAACCCGGAAAGGGCAGAAAATGCATATTTTTGGAAAAGTTTTTTTCGCGAAAATGTCGCAAAAAAATACAAAAAAAGGATTTGCTTCAGCAGCACAATACTGGTGCTATAGTTGTAGGAAATGTCTCAAAACCTCTTCAGAAGTGCCGACAAAACCTTAAAATGTTAGAAAATGCATATTTTTGGAAAACTTTATTTCGCGAAAATGTCGTAAGGGGGGGGCCTTACGCAAAAATTTCAAAAAACAAACTTGCTTCAGGCGCATAATACTGTTGCTAAAGTTGTGGGAAATGTCTCAAAACCTCTTCAGAAGTGCCGACAAAACCCGAAAAGGGCAGAATTTGCATATTTTTGGAAAACTTTATTTCACGAAAATGTCGTAAGGGGGGGGCCTTACGCAAAAATTTCAAAAAACGGACTTGCTTCAGGCGCACAATACTGTTGCTAAAGTTGTGGGAAATGTCTCAAAACCTCTTCAGAAGTGCCGACAAAACCTTAAAATGTTAGAAAATGCATATTTTTTGAAAAGTTTTTTTCGCGAAAATGTCGTTAGGGGGGGGGGCCTTACGCAAAAATTTCAAAAAACGAACTTGCTTCAGCCGCACAATACTGTTGCTAAAGTTGTGGGAAATGTCTCAAAACCACTTCAGAAGTGACGGCAAAACCTGAAAAGGGAAGAAAATGCATATTTTTGGAAAACTTTTTTGGGCGAAAATGTCGTAAGGGGCGGGCCTTACACAAAAATTTCAAAAAACGAACTTGCTTCAGCCACACAATACTGTTGCTAAAGTTGTGGGAAATGTCTCAAAACCTCTTCAGAAGTGCCGACAAAACCCGAAAAGGGCAGAATTTGCATATTTTTGGAAAACTTTATTTCGCGAAAATGTCGTAAGGGGGGGGGCTTACGCAAAAATAAAAAAAAACGAACTTGCTTCAGGCGCACAATACTGTTGCTAAAGTTGTGGGAAATGTCTCAAAACCTCTTCAGAAGTGCCGACAAAACCCGAAAAGGGCAGAATTTGTATATTTTTAGAAAACTTCATTTCGCGAAAATGTCGTAAGGGGGGGGCCTTACGCAAAAATTTCAAAAAACGAACTTGCTTCAGGCGCACAATACTGTTGCTAAAGTTGTGGGAAATGTCTCAAAACCTCTTCAGAAGTGACGGCAAAACCTGAAAAGGGCAGAAAATGCATATTTTTGGAAAACTTTTTTGGGCGAAAATGTCGTAAGGGGCGGGCCTTACGCAAAAATTTCAAAAAACGAACTTGCTTCAGCCACACAATACTGTTGCTAAAGTTGTGGGAAATGTCTCAAAACCTCTTCAGAAGTGCCGACAAAACCCGACAAGGGCAGAATTTGCATATTTTTGGAAAACTTTATTTCGCGAAAATGTCGTAAGGGGGGGGGCTTACGCAAAAATAAAAAAAAAACGAACTTGCTTCAGGCGCACAATACTGTTGCTAAAGTTGTGGGAAATGTCTCAAAACCTCTTCAGAAGTGCCGACAAAACCCGAAAAGGGCAGAATTTGTATATTTTTAGAAAACTTTATTTCGCGAAAATGTCGTAAGGGCGGGCCTTACGCAAAAATTTAAAAAAACGAACTTGCTTCAGCCGCACAATACTGTTGCTAAAGTTGTGGGAAATGTCTCAAAACCTCTTCAGAAGTGCCGACAAAACCAGAAAAGGGCAGAAAATGCATATTTTTGGAAAAGTTTTTTTCGCGAAAATGTCGCAAAAAAATCCAAAAAAAAGATTTGCTTCAGCAGCACAATACTGGTGATATAGTTGTAGGAAATGTCTCAAAACCTCTTCAGAAGTGCCGACAAAACCCGAAAAGGGCAGAATTTGCATATTTTTGGAAAACTTTATTCCACGAAAATGTCGTAAGGGGGGGGCCTTACGCAAAAATTTCAAAAAACGAACTTGCTTCAGGCGCACAATACTGTTGCTAAAGTTGTGGGAAATGTCTCAAAACGTCTTCAGAAGTGCCGACAAAACCCGGGAAGGGCAGAAAATGCATATTTTTGGAAAAGTTTTTTCGCGAAAATGTCGCAAAAAAATACAAAAAAAGGATTTGCTTCAGCAGCACAATACTGGTGCTATAGTTGTAGGAAATGTCTCAAACCTCTTCAGAAGTGCCGACAAAACCTTAAAATGTTAGAAAATGCATATGTTTGGAAAACTTTATTTCGCGAAAATGTCGTAAGGGGGGGGGCTTACGCAAAAATTTCAAAAAACGAACTTGCTTCAGGCGCACAATACTGTTGCTAAAGTTGTGGGAAATGTCTCAAAACCACTTCAGAAGTGACGGCAAAACCTGAAAAGGGAAGAAAATGCATATTTTTGGAAAATTTTTTGGGCGAAAATGTCGTAAGGGGCGGGCCTTACACAAAAATTTCAAAAAACGAACTTGCTTCAGCCACACAATACTGTTGCTAAAGTTGTGGGAAATGTCTCAAAACCTCTTCAGAAGTGCCGACAAAACCCGAAAAGGGCAGAATTTGCATATTTTTGGAAACTTTATTTCGCGAAAATGTCGTAAGGGGGGGGGCTTACGCAAAAATAAAAAAAAACGAACTTGCTTCAGGCGCACAATACTGTTGCTAAAAATGTGGGAAATGTCTCAAAACCTCTTCAGAAGTGCCGACAAAACCCGAAAAGGGCAGAATTTGTATATTTTTAGAAAACTTTATTTCGCGAAAATGTCGTAAGGGGGGGGCCTTACGCAAAAATTTAAAAAAACGAACTTGCTTCAGCCGCACAATACTGTTGCTAAAGTTGTGGGAAATGTCTCAAAACCTCTTCAGAAGTGCCGACAAAACCCGAAAAGGGCAGAATTTGCATATTTTTGGAAAACTTTATTTTGCGAAAATGTCGTAAGGGGGGGGGGGGCTTATGCAAAAATTTAAAAAAAACGAACTTGCTTCAGGCGCACAATACTGTTGCTAAAGTTGTGGGAAATGTCTCAAAACCTCTTCAGAAGTGCCGACAAAACCCGGGAAGAGCAGAAAATGCATATTTTTGGAAAAGTTTTTTTCGCGAAGATGTCGCAAAAAAATACAAAAAAAGGATTTGCTTCAGCAGCACAATACTGGTGCTATAGTTGTAGGAAATGTCTCAAAACCTCTTCAGAAGTGCCGACAAAACCTTAAAATGTTAGAAAATGCATATTTTTGGAAAACTTTATTTCGCGAAAATGTCGTAAGGGGGGGGGGCCTTACGCAAAAATTTCAAAAAACGAACTTGCTTCAGGCGCACAATACTGTTGCTAAAGTTGTGGGAAATGTCTCAAAACCACTTCAGAAGTGACGGCAAAACCTGAAAAGGGAAGAAAATGCATATTTTTGGAAAACTTTTTTGGGCGAAAATGTCGTAAGGGGCGGGCCTTACACAAAAATTTCAAAAAACGAACTTGCTTCAGCCACACAATACTGTTGCTAAAGTTGTGGGAAATGTCTCAAAACCTCTTCAGAAGTGCCGACAAAACCCGAAAAGGGCAGAATTTGCATATTTTTGGAAAACTTTATTTCGCGAAAAATGTCGTAAGGGGGGGGGCTTACGCAAAAATAAAAAAAAACGAACTTGCTTCAGGCGCACAATACTGTTGCTAAAGTTGTGGGAAATGTCTCAAAACCTCTTCAGAAGTGCCGACAAAACCCGAAAAGGGCAGAATTTGTATATTTTTAGAAAACTTTATTTCGCGAAAATGTCGTAAGGGGGGGGCCTTACGCAAAAATTTCAAAAAACGAACTTGCTTCAGCCGCACAATACTGTTGCTAAAGTTGTGGGAAATGTCTCAAAACCTCTTCAGAAGTGCCGGCAAAACCCGAAAAGGGCAGAAAATGCATATTTTTGGAAAAGTTTTTTTCGCGAAAATGTCGCAAAAAAATCCAAAAAAAGGATTTGCTTCAGCAGCACAATACTGGTGATATAGTCGTAGGAAATGTCTCAAAACCTCTTCAGAAGTGACGGCAAAACCTGAAAAGGGCAGAAAATGCATATTTTTGGAAAACTTTTTTTCGCGAAAATGTCGTAAGGGGGGGGCCTTACGCAAAAATTTTAAAAAACGAACTTGCTTCAGCCGCACAATACTGTTGCTAAAGTTGTGGGAAATGTCTCAAAATCTCCTCAGAAGTGCCCATAAAACTCAAAAAGGGCAGAATTTGCATATTTTTGGAAAACTTTATTTCACGAAAATGTCATAAGGGGGGGCCTTTCGCAAAAATTCCAAAAAACGAACTTGCTTCAAGCGCACAATACTGTTGCTAAAGTTGTGGGAAATGTCTCAAAACCTCTTCAGAAGTGCCGACAAAACCCGGAAAGGGCAGAAAATGCATATTTTTGGAAAAGTTTTTTTCGCGAAAATGTCGCAAAAAAATACAAAAAAGGATTTGCTTCAGCAGCACAATACTGGTGCTATAGTTGTAGGAAATGTCTCAAAACCTCTTCAGAAGTGCCGACAAAACCATAAAATGTTAGAAAATGCATATTTTTGGAAGACTTTATTTCGCGAAAATGTCGTAAGGGGGGTGCCTTACGCAAAAATTTCAAAAAACGAACTTGCTTCAGGCGCACAATACTGTTGCTAAAGTTGTGGGAAATGTCTCAGAACCTCTTCAGAAGTGCAGACAAAACCCGAAAAGGGCAGAATTTGCATATTTTTGGAAAACTTTATTTCGCGAAAATGTCGTAAGGGGGGGGGCTTACGCAAAAATAAAAAAAAACAAACTTGCTTCAGGCGCACAATACTGTTGCTAAAGTTGTGGGAAATGTCTCAAAACCTCTTCAGAAGTGCCGACAAAACCCGAAAAGGGCAGAATTTGTATATTTTTAGAAAACTTTATTTCGCGAAAATGTCGTAAGGGGGGGGCCTTACGCAAAAATTTCAAAAAACGAACTTGCTTCAGCCGCACAATACTGTTGCTAAAGTTGTGGGAAATGTCTCAAAATCTCCTCAGAAGTGCCCATAAAACCCAAAAAGGGCAGAATTTAAATTTTGGAAAACTTTATTTCGCGAAAATGTCGTAAGGGGGGGGGCTTACGCAAAAATTTAAAAAAACGAACTTGCTTCAGGCGCACAATACTGTTGCTAAAGTTGTGGGAAATGTCTCAAAACCTCTTCAGAAGTGCCGACAAAACCCGAAAAGGGCAGAATTTGCATATTTTTGGAAAAGTTTTTTTTTGCGAAAATGTCGTCAGGGGGGGCCTTACGCAAAAATTTCAAAAAACGAACTTGCTTCAGGCGCACAATACTGTTGCTAAAGTTGTGGGAAATGTCTCAAAACCTCTTCAGAAGTGCAGACAAAACCCGAAAAGGACAGAATTTGCATATTTTTGGAAAACTTTATTTCGCGAAAATATGGTAAGGGGGGGGGCTTACGCAAAAATAAAAAAAAACGAACTTGCTTCAGGCGCACAATACTGTTGCTAAGTTGTGGGAAATGTCTCAAAACCTCTTCAGAAGTGCCGACAAAACCCGAAAAGGGCAGAATTTGCATATTTTTAGAAAACTTTATTTCGCGAAAATGTCGTCAGGGGGGGGGGCTTACGCAAAAATTTCAAAAAACAAACTTGCTTCAGGCGCATAATACTGTTGCTAAAGTTGTGGGAAATGTCTCAAAACCTCTTAAGAAGTGCCGACAAAACCCGAAAAGGGGCAGAATTTGCATATTTTTGGAAAACTTTATTTCACGAAAATGTCGTAAGGGGGGGGCCTTACGCAAAAATTTCAAAAAACGGACTTGCTTCAGGCGCACAATACTGTTGCTAAAGTTGTGGGAAATGTCTCAAAACGTCTTCAGAAGTGACGGCAAAACCTGGAAAGGGCAGAAAATGCATATTTTTGGAAAACTTTTTTTGGCGAAAATGTCGCAAAAAAATACAAAAAAAGGATTTGCTTCAGCAGCACAATACTGGTGCTATATTTGTAGGAAATGTCTCAAAACCTCTTCAGAAGTGCCGACAAAACCTTAAAATGTTAGAAAATGCATATTTTTTGAAAAGTTTTTTTCGCGAAAATGTCGTAAGGGGGGGGGGCCTTACGCAAAAATTTCAAAAACGAACTTGCTTCAGCCGCACAATACTGTTGCTAAAGTTGTGGGAAATGTCTCAAAATCTCCTCAGAAGTGCCCATAAAACCCAAAAAGGGCAGAATTTAAATATTTTTGGAAAACTTTTTTTCGAGAAAATGTCGTAAGGGGGGGCCTTACGCAAAAATTTCAAAAAACGGACTTGCTTCAGCCGCACAATACTTTTGCTAAAGTTGTGGGAAATGTCTCAAAACCTCTTCAGAAGTGCCGACAAAACCCGACAAGGGCAGAATTTGCATATTTTTGGAAAACTTTATTTCGCGAAAATGTCGTAAGGGGGGGGGCTTACGCAAAAATAAAAAAAAAACGAACTTGCTTCAGGCGCACAATACTGTTGCTAAAGTTGTGGGAAATGTCTCAAAACCTCTTCAGAAGTGCCCATAAAACCCAAAAAGGGCAGAATTTAAATATTTTTGGAAAACTTTATTTTGCGAAAATGTCGTAAGGGGGGGGGCTTATGCAAAAATTTAAAAAAATGAACTTGCTTCAGCCGCACAATACTTTTGCTAAAGTTGTGGGAAATGTCTCAAAACCTCTTCAGAAGTGCCGACAAAACCCGAGAAGGGCAGAATTTGCATATTTTGGAAAACTTTATTTTGCGAAAATGTCGCAAAAAAATCCAAAAAAAGGATTTGCTTCAGCAGCACAATACTGGTGATATAGTTGTAGGAAATGTCTCAAAACCTCTTCAGAAGTGACGGCAAAACCTGAAAAGGGCAGAAAATGCATATTTTTGGAAAACTTTTTTTCGCGAAAATGTCGTAAGGGGGGGGCCTTTCGCAAAAATTCCAAAAAACGAACTTACTTCAGGCGCGCAATACTGTTGCTAATGTTGTGGGAAATGTCTCAAAACCTCTTCAGAAGTGCCGACAAAACCCGGAAAGGGCAGAAAATGCATATTTTTGGAAAAGTTTTTTTCGCGAAAATGTCGCAAAAAAATACAAAAAAAGGATTTGCTTCAGCAGCACAATACTGGTGCTATAGTTGTAGGAAATGTCTCAAAACCTCTTCAGAAGTGCCGACAAAACCTTAAAATGTTAGAAAATGCATATTTTTGGAAAACTTTATTTCGCGAAAATGTCGTAAGGGGGGGGCCTTACGCAAAAATTTCAAAAAACAAACTTGCTTCAGGCGCATAATACTGTTGCTAAAGTTGTGGGAAATGTCTCAAAACCTCTTCAGAAGTGCCGACAAAACCCGAAAAGGGCAGAATTTGCATATTTTTGGAAAACTTTATTTCACGAAAATGTCGTAAGGGGGGGGCCTTACGCAAAAATTTCAAAAAACGGACTTGCTTCAGGCGCACAATACTGTTGCTAAAGTTGTGGGAAATGTCTCAAAACCTCTTCAGAAGTGCCGACAAAACCTTAAAATGTTAGAAAATGCATATTTTTTGAAAAGTTTTTTTCGCGAAAATGTCGTAAGGGGGGGGGGCCTTACGCAAAAATTTCAAAAAACGAACTTGCTTCAGCCGCACAATACTGTTGCTAAAGTTGTGGGAAATGTCTCAAAACCACTTCAGAAGTGACGGCAAAACCTGAAAAGGGAAGAAAATGCATATTTTTGGAAAACTTTTTTGGGCGAAAATGTCGTAAGGGGCGGGCCTTACACAAAAATTTCAAAAAACGAACTTGCTTCAGCCACACAATACTGTTGCTAAAGTTGTGGGAAATGTCTCAAAACCTCTTCAGAAGTGCCGACAAAACCCGAAAAGGGCAGAATTTGCATATTTTTGGAAAACTTTATTTCGCGAAAATGTCGTAAGGGGGGGGGCTTACGCAAAAATAAAAAAAAACGAACTTGCTTCAGGCGCACAATACTGTTGCTAAAGTTGTGGGAAATGTCTCAAAACCTCTTCAGAAGTGCCGACAAAACCCGAAAAGGGCAGAATTTGTATATTTTTAGAAAACTTCATTTCGCGAAAATGTCGTAAGGGGGGGGCCTTACGCAAAAATTTCAAAAAACGAACTTGCTTCAGGCGCACAATACTGTTGCTAAAGTTGTGGGAAATGTCTCAAAACCTCTTCAGAAGTGACGGCAAAACCTGAAAAGGGCAGAAAATGCATATTTTTGGAAAACTTTTTTGGGCGAAAATGTCGTAAGGGGCGGGCCTTACGCAAAAATTTCAAAAAACGAACTTGCTTCAGCCACACAATACTGTTGCTAAAGTTGTGGGAAATGTCTCAAAACCTCTTCAGAAGTGCCGACAAAACCCGACAAGGGCAGAATTTGCATATTTTTGGAAAACTTTATTTCGCGAAAATGTCGTAAGGGGGGGGGGCTTACGCAAAAATAAAAAAAAAACGAACTTGCTTCAGGCGCACAATACTGTTGCTAAAGTTGTGGGAAATGTCTCAAAACCTCTTCAGAAGTGCCGACAAAACCCGAAAAGGGCAGAATTTGTATATTTTTAGAAAACTTTATTTGCGAAAATGTCGTAAGGGCGGGCCTTACGCAAAAATTTAAAAAAACGAACTTGCTTCAGCCGCACAATACTGTTGCTAAAGTTGTGGGAAATGTCTCAAAACCTCTTCAGAAGTGCCGACAAAACCAGAAAAGGGCAGAAAATGCATATTTTTGGAAAAGTTTTTTTCGCGAAAATGTCGCAAAAAAATCCAAAAAAAAGATTTGCTTCAGCAGCACAATACTGGTGATATAGTTGTAGGAAATGTCTCAAAACCTCTTCAGAAGTGACGGCAAAACCTGAAAAGGGCAGAAAATGCATATTTTTGGAAAACTTTTTTTCGCGAAAATGTCGTAAGGGGGGGGCCTTACGCAAAAATTTCAAAAAACGAACTTGCTTCAGCCGCACAATACTGTTGCTAAAGTTGTGGGAAATGTCTCAAAATCTCCTCAGAAGTGCCCATAAAACTCAAAAAGGGCAGAATTTGCATATTTTTGGAAAACTTTATTTCACGAAAATGTCATAAGGGGGGGGCCTTTCGCAAAAATTCCAAAAAACGAACTTGCTTCAGGCGCACAATACTGTTGCTAAAGTTGTGGGAAATGTCTCAAAACCTCTTCAGAAGTGACGGCAAAACCTGAAAAGGGCAGAAAATGCATATTTTTGGAAAACTTTTTTTCGCGAAAATGTCGTAAGGGGGGGGCCTTACGCAAAAATTTAAAAAAACGAACTTGCTTCAGCCGCACAATACTGTTGCTAAATTTGTGGGAAATGTCTCAAAATCTCCTCAGAAGTGCCCATAAAACTCAAAAAGGGCAGAATTTGCATATTTTTGGAAAACTTTATTTCACGAAAATGTCATAAGGGGGGGCCTTTCGCAAAAATTCCAAAAAACGAACTTGCTTCAAGCGCACAATACTGTTGCTAAAGTTGTGGGAAATGTCTCAAAACCTCTTCAGAAGTGCCGACAAAACCCGAAAGGGCAGAAAATGCATATTTTTGGAAAAGTTTTTTTCGCGAAAATGTCGCAAAAAAATCCAAAAAAAGGATTTGCTTCAGCAGCACAATACTGGTGCTATAGTTGTAGGAAATGTCTCAAAACCTCTTCAGAAGTGCCGACAAAACCATAAAATGTTAGAAAATGCATATTTTTGGAAAACTTTATTTCGCGAAAATGTCGTAAGGGGGGTGCCTTACGCAAAAATTTCAAAAACGAACTTGCTTCAGGCGCACAATACTGTTGCTAAAGTTGTGGGAAATGTCTCAAAACCTCTTCAGAAGTGCAGACAAAACCCGAAAAGGGCAGAATTTGCATATTTTTGGAAAACTTTATTTCGCGAAAATGTCGTAAGGGGGGGGCCTTACGCAAAAATTTCAAAAAACGAACTTGCTTCAGCCGCACAATACTGTTGCTAAAGTTGTGGGAAATGTCTCAAAATCTCCTCAGAAGTGCCCATAAAACCCAAAAAGGGCAGAATTTAAATATTTTTGGAAAACTTTATTTCGCGAAAATGTCGTAAGGGGGGGGGCTTACGCAAAGATAAAAAAAAACGAACTTGCTTCAGGCGCACAATACTGTTGCTAAAGTTGTGGGAAATGTCTCAAAACCTCTTCAGAAGTGCCGACAAAACCCGAAAAGGGCAGAATTTGCATATTTTTGGAAAAGTTTTTTTTTTGCGAAAATGTCGTCAGGGGGGGCCTTACGCAAGAATTTCAAAAAACGAACTTGCTTCAGCCGCACAATACTGTTGCTAAAGTTGTGGGAAATGTCTCAAAACCTCTTCAGAAGTGCCGACAAAACCCGAAAAGGGCAGAAATGCATATTTTTGGAAAAGTTTTTTTCGCGAAAATGTCGCAATAATTTCAAAAAACGAACTTGCTTCAGCCGCACAATACTGTTGCTAAAGTTGTGGGAAATGTCTCAAAACCTCTTCAGAAGTGCAGACAAAACCCGAAAAGGGCAGAATTTGCATATTTTTGGAAAACTTTATTTCGCGAAAATATCGTAAGGGGGGGGGCTTACGCAAAAATAAAAAAAAACGAACTTGCTTCAGGCGCACAATACTGTTGCTAAAGTTGTGGGAAATGTCTCAAAACCTCTTCAGAAGTGCCGACAAAACCCGAAAAGGGCAGAATTTGCATATTTTTAGAAAACTTTATTTCGCGAAAATGTCCTAAGGGGGGGGGGCTTACGCAAAAATTTAAAAAACCGAACTTGCTTCAGGCGCCCAATACTGTTGCTAAAGTTGTGGGAAATGTCTCAAAATCTCCTCAGAAGTGCCCATAAAACCCAAAAAGGGCAGAATTTAAATATTTTTGGAAAACTTTTTTTCGCGAAAATGTCGTAAGGGGGGGGCCTTACGCAAAAATTTCAAAAAACGAACTTGCTTCAGCCGCACAATACTGTTGCTAAAGTTGTGGGAAATGTCTCAAAACCTCTTCAGAAGTGCCGACAAAACCCGAAAGGGGCAGAAAATGCATATTTTTGGAAAAGTTTTTTTCGCGAAAATGTCGCAAAAAAATCCAAAAAAGGATTTGCTTCAGCAGCACAATACTGGTGATATAGTTGTAGGAAATGTCTCAAAACCTCTTCAGAAGTGCCGACAAAACCTTAAAATGTTAGAAAATGCATATTTTTGGAAAACTTTATTTCGCGAAAATGTCGTAAGGGGGGGGCCTTACGCAAAAATTTCAAAAAACAAACTTGCTTCAGGCGCATAATACTGTTGCTAAAGTTGTGGGAAATGTCTCAAAACCTCTTCAGAAGTGCCGACAAAACCCGAAAAGGGCAGAATTTGCATATTTTTGGAAAACTTTATTCCATGAAAATGTCGTAAGGGGGGGGGGCCTTACGCAAAAATTTCAAAAACGAACTTGCTTCAGGCGCACAATACTGTTGCTAAAGTTGTGGGAAATGTCTCAAAACGTCTTCAGAAGTGCCGACAAAACCCGGGAAGGGCAGAAAATGCATATTTTTGGAAAAGTTTTTTTCGCGAAAATGTCGCAAAAAAATACAAAAAAAGGATTTGCTTCAGCAGCACAATACTGGTGCTATAGTTGTAGGAAATGTCTCAAAACCTCTTCAGAAGTGCCGACAAAACCTTAAAATGTTAGAAAATGCATATGTTTGGAAAACTTTATTTCGCGAAAATGTCGTAAGGGGGGGGGCTTACGCAAAAATTTCAAAAAACGAACTTGCTTCAGGCGCACAATACTGTTGCTAAAGTTGTGGGAAATGTCTTAAAACCACTTCAGAAGTGACGGCAAAACCTGAAAAGGGCAGAATTTGCATATTTTTGGAAAAGTTTTTTTTTGCGAAAATGTCGTCAGGGGGGGCCTTACGCAAAAATTTCAAAAAACGAACTTGCTTCAGCCGCACAATACTGTTGCTAAAGTTGTGGGAAATGTCTCAAAATCTCCTTAGAAGTGCCCATAAAACCCAAAAAGGGCAGAATTTAAATATTTTTGGAAAACTTTTTTTCGCGAAAATGTCGTAAGGGGGGGGCCTTACGCAAGAATTTCAAAAAACGAACTTGCTTCAGCCGCACAATACTGTTGCTAAAGTTGTGGGAAATGTCTCAAAACCTCTTCAGAAGTGCCGACAAAACCCGAAAAGGGCAGAAAATGCATATTTTTGGAAAAGTTTTTTTCGCGAAAATGTCGCAATAATTTCAAAAAACGAACTTGCTTCAGCCGCACAATACTGTTGCTAAAGTTGTGGGAAATGTCTCAAAACCTCTTCAGAAGTGCAGACAAAACCCGAAAAGGGCAGAATTTGCATATTTTTGGAAAACTTTATTTCGCGAAAATATCGTAAGGGGGGGGGGCTTACGCAAAAATAAAAAAAAACGAACTTGCTTCAGGCGCACAATACTGTTGCTAAAGTTGTGGGAAATGTCTCAAAACCTCTTCAGAAGTGCCGACAAAACCCGAAAAGGGCAGAATTTGCATATTTTTAGAAAACTTTATTTCGCGAAAATGTCCTAAGGGGGGGGGCTTACGCAAAAATTTAAAAAACCGAACTTGCTTCAGGCGCCCAATACTGTTGCTAAAGTTGTGGGAAATGTCTCAAAATCTCCTCAGAAGTGCCCATAAAACCCAAAAAGGGCAGAATTTAAATATTTTTGGAAAACTTTATTTCGCGAAAATGTCGTAAGGGGGGGGCCTTACGCAAAAATTTAAAAAACGAACTTGCTTCAGCCGCACAATACTGTTGCTAAAGTTGTGGGAAATGTCTCAAAACCTCTTCAGAAGTGCCGACAAAACCCGAAAGGGGCAGAAAATGCATATTTTTGGAAAAGTTTTTTTCGCGAAAATGTCGCAAAAAAATCCAAAAAAAGGATTTGCTTCAGCAGCACAATACTGGTGATATAGTTGTAGGAAATGTCTCAAAACCTCTTCAGAAGTGCCGACAAAACCTTAAAATGTTAGAAAATGCATATTTTTGGAAAACTTTATTTCGCGAAAATGTCGTAAGGGGGGGCCTTACGCAAAAATTTCAAAAAACAAACTTGCTTCAGGCGCATAATACTGTTGCTAAAGTTGTGGGAAATGTCTCAAAACCTCTTCAGAAGTGCCGACAAAACCCGAAAAGGGCAGAATTTGCATATTTTTGGAAAACTTTATTCCACGAAAATGTCGTAAGGGGGGGGCCTTACGCAAAAATTTCAAAAAACTAACTTGCTTCAGGCGCACAATACTGTTGCTAAAGTTGTGGGAAATGTCTCAAAACGTCTTCAGAAGTGCCGACAAAACCCGGGAAGGGCAGAAAATGCATATTTTTGGAAAAGTTTTTTTCGCGAAAATGTCGCAAAAAAATACAAAAAAAGGATTTGCTTCAGCAGCACAATACTGGTGCTATAGTTGTAGGAAATGTCTCAAAACCTCTTCAGAAGTGCCGACAAAACCTTAAAATGTTAGAAAATGCATATGTTTGGAAAACTTTATTTCGCGAAAATGTCGTAAGGGGGGGGGCTTACGCAAAAATTTCAAAAAACGAACTTGCTTCAGGCGCACAATACTGTTGCTAAAGTTGTGGGAAATGTCTCAAAACCACTTCAGAAGTGACGGCAAAACCTGAAAAGGGAAGAAAATGCATATTTTTGGAAAACTTTTTTGGGCGAAAATGTCGTAAGGGGCGGGCCTTACACAAAAATTTCAAAAAACGAACTTGCTTCAGCCACACAATACTGTTGCTAAAGTTGTGGGAAATGTCTCAAAACCTCTTCAGAAGTGCCGACAAAACCCGAAAAGGGCAGAATTTGCATATTTTTGGAAAATTTTATTTCGCGAAAATGTCGTAAGGGGGGGGGCCTTACGCAAAAATTTCAAAAAACGAACTTGCTTCAGCCGCACAATACTGTTGCTAAAGTTGTGGGAAATGTCTCAAAACCTCTTCAGAAGTGACGGCAAAACCTGAAAAGGGCAGAAAATGCATATTTTTGGAAAACTTTTTTGGGCGAAAATGTCGTAAGGGGCGGGCCTTACGCAAAAATTTCAAAAAACGAACTTGCTTCAGCCACACAATACTGTTGCTAAAGTTGTGGGAAATGTCTCAAAACCTCTTCAGAAGTGCCGACAAAACCCGAAAAGGGCAGAATTTGCATATTTTTACAAAACTTTATTTCGCGAAAATGTCGTAAGGGGGGGGGCTTACGCAAAAAATTCAAAAAACGAACTTGCTTCAGCCGCACAATACTGTTGCTAAAGTTGTGGGAAATGTCTCAAAATCTCCTCAGAAGTGCCCATAAAACCCAAAAAGGGCAGAATATAAATATTTTTGGAAAACTTTTTTTTCGCGAAAATGTGGTAAGGGGGGGGGCCTTACGCAAAAATTTCAAAAAACGAACTTGCTTCAGCCGCACAATACTTTTGCTAAAGTTGTGGGAAATGTCTCAAAACCTCTTCAGAAGTGCCGACAAAACCCGGGAAGAGCAGAAAATGCATATTTTTGGAAAAGTTTTTTTCGCGAAGATGTCGCAAAAAAATACAAAAAAAGGATTTGCTTCAGCAGCACAATACTGGTGCTATAGTTGTAGGAAATGTCTCAAAACCTCTTCAGAAGTGCCGACAAAACCTTAAAATGTTAG
Organism: Nerophis ophidion; assembly: GCF_033978795.1. NCBI lineage: Eukaryota > Metazoa > Chordata > Actinopteri > Syngnathiformes > Syngnathidae > Nerophis > Nerophis ophidion. Next base: position 11,619 of record NW_026907261.1, on the reverse strand, counting down.
AAAATGCATATTTTTGGAAAACTTTATTTCGCGAAAATGTCGTAAGGGGGGGCCTTACGCAAAAATTTCAAAAAACGAACTTGCTTCAGGCGCACAATACTGTTGCTAAAGTTGTGGGAAATGTCTCAAAACCACTTCAGAAGTGTCGGCAAAACCTGAAAAGGGAAGAAAATGCATATTTTTGGAAAACTTTTTTGGGCGAAAATGTCGTAAGGGGCGGGCCTTACACAAAAATTTCAAAAAACGAACTTGCTTCAGCCACACAATACTGTTGCTAAAATTGTGGGAAATGTCTCAAAACCTCTTCAGAAGTGCCGACAAAACCCGAAAAGGGCAGAATTTGTATATTTTTAGAAAACTTTATTTCGCGAAAATGTCGTAAGGGGGGGGCCTTACGCAAAAATTAAAAAAAACGAACTTGCTTCAGCCGCACAATACTGTTGCTAAAGTTGTGGGAAATGTCTCAAAACCTCTTCAGAAGTGCCGACAAAACCCGAAAAGGGCAGAATTTGCATATTTTTAGAAAACTTTATTTCGCGAAAATGTCGTAAGGGGGGGGCCTTACGCAAAAATTTCAAAAAACGAACTTGCTTCAGGCGCACAATACTGTTGCTAAAGTTGTGGGAAATGTCTCAAACCTCTTCAGAAGTGCCGGCAAAACCCGAAAAGGGCAGAAAATGCATATTTTTGGAAAAGTTTTTTTCGCGAAAATGTCGCAAAAAAATCCAAAAAAAGGATTTGCTTCAGCAGCACAATACTGGTGATATAGTCGTAGGAAATGTCTCAAAACCTCTTCAGAAGTGACGGCAAAACCTGAAAAGGGCAGAAAATGCATATTTTTGGAAAACTTTTTTTCGCGAAAATGTCGTAAGGGGGGGGCCTTACGCAAAAATTTTAAAAAACGAACTTGCTTCAGCCGCACAATACTGTTGCTAAAGTTGTGGGAAATGTCTCAAAATCTCCTCAGAAGTGCCCATAAAACTCAAAAAGGGCAGAATTTGCATATTTTTGGAAACTTTATTTCACGAAAATGTCATAAGGGGGGGCCTTTCGCAAAAGGTCCAAAAAACGAACTTGCTTCAAGCGCACAATACTGTTGCTAAAGTTGTGGGAAATGTCTCAAAACCTCTTCAGAAGTGGCGACAAAACCCGGAAAGGGCAGAAAATGCATATTTTTGGAAAAGTTTTTTTCGCGAAAATGTCGCAAAAAAATACAAAAAAAGGATTTGCTTCAGCAGCACAATACTGGTGCTATAGTTGTAGGAAATGTCTCAAAACCTCTTCAGAAGTGCCGACAAAACCATAAAATGTTAGAAAATGCATATTTTTGGAAAACTTTATTTCGCGAAAATGTCGTAAGGGGGGTGCCTCACGCAAAAATAAAAAAAAACGAACTTGCTTCAGGCGCACAATACTGTTGCTAAAGTTGTGGGAAATGTCTCAAAACCTCTTCAGAAGTGCCGACAAAACCCGAAAAGGGCAGAATTTGTATATTTTTAGAAAACTTTATTTCGCGAAAATGTCGTAAGGGGGGGGCCTTACGCAAAAATTTCAAAAAACGAACTTGCTTCAGCCGCACAATACTGTTGCTAAAGTTGTGGGAAATGTCTCAAAATCTCCTCAGAAGTGCCCATAAAACCCAAAAAGGGCAGAATTTAAATATTTTTGGAAAACTTTATTTCGCGAAAATGTCGTAAGGGGGGGGGCTTACGCAAAAATTTCAAAAACGAACTTGCTTCAGGCGCACAATACTGTTGCTAAAGTTGTGGGAAATGTCTCAAAACCTCTTCAGAAGTGCCGACAAAACCCGAAAAGGGCAGAATTTGCATATTTTTGGAAAAGTTTTTTTTTGCGAAAATGTCGTCAGGGGGGGCCTTACGCAAAAATTTCAAAAAACGAACTTGCTTCAGGCGCACAATACTGTTGCTAAAGTTGTGGAAATGTCTCAAAACCTCTTCAGAAGTGCAGACAAAACCTGAAAAGGGCAGAATTTGCATATTTTTGGAAAACTTTATTTCGCGAAAATATCGTAAGGGGGGGGGCTTACGCAAAAATAAAAAAAAACGAACTTGCTTCAGGCGCACAATACTGTTGCTAAAGTTGTGGGAAATGTCTCAAAACCTCTTCAGAAGTGCCGACAAAACCCGAAAAGGGCAGAATTTGCATATTTTTAGAAAACTTTATTTCGCGAAAATGTCCTAAGGGGGGGGGCTTACGCAAAAATTTAAAAAACCGAACTTGCTTCAGGCGCCCAATACTGTTGCTAAAGTTGTGGGAAATGTCTCAAAATCTCCTCAGAAGTGCCCATAAAACCCAAAAAGGGCAGAATTTAAATATTTTTGGAAAACTTTTTTTCGCGAAAATGTCGTAAGGGGGGGGCCTTACGCAAAAATTTCAAAAAACGAACTTGCTTCAGGCGCACAATACTGTTGCTAAAGTTGTGGGAAATGTCTCAAAACCTCTTCAGAAGTGCAGACAAAACCCGAAAAGGGCAGAATTTGCATATTTTTGGAAAACTTTATTTCGCGAAAAAGTCGTAAGGGGGGGGCCTTACGCAAAAATTTCAAAAAACGAACTTGCTTCAGCCGCACAATACTGTTGCTAAAGTTGTGGGAAATGTCTCAAAATCTCCTCAGAAGTGCCCATAAAACCCAAAAAGGGCAGAATTTAAATATTTTTGGAAAACTTTATTTCGCGAAAATGTCGTAAGGGGGGGGGCTTACGCAAAAATAAAAAAAAACGAACTTGCTTCAGGCGCACAATACTGTTGCTAAAGTTGTGGGAAATGTCTCAAAACCTCTTCAGAAGTGCCGACAAAACCCGAAAAGGGCAGAATTTGCATATTTTTGCAAAAGTTTTTTTTTGCGAAAATGTCGTCAGGGGGGGCCTTACGCAAAAATTTCAAAAACGAACTTGCTTCAGCCGCACAATACTGTTGCTAGAGTTGTGGGAAATGTCTCAAAATCTCCTCAGAAGTGCCATAAAACCCAAAAAGGGCAGAATTTAAATATTTTTGGAAAACTTTTTTTCGCGAAAATGTCGTAAAGGGGGGGCCTTACGCAATAATTTCAAAAAACGAACTTGCTTCAGCCGCACAATACTGTTGCTAAAGTTGTGGGAAATGTCTCAAAACCTCTTCAGAAGTGCAGACAAAACCCGAAAAGGGCAGAATTTGCATATTTTTGGAAAACTTTATTTCGCGAAAATATCGTAAGGGGGGGGGCTTACGCAAAAATAAAAAAAAACGAACTTGCTTCAGGCGCACAATACTGTTGCTAAAGTTGTGGGAAATGTCTCAAAACCTCTTCAGAAGTGCCGACAAAACCCGAAAAGGGCAGAATTTGCATATTTTTAGAAAACTTTATTTCGCGAAAATGTCCTAAGGGGGGGGGCTTACGCAAAAATTTAAAAAACCGAACTTGCTTCAGGCGCCCAATACTGTTGCTAAAGTTGTGGGAAATGTCTCAAAATCTCCTCAGAAGTGCCCATAAAACCCAAAAAGGGCAGAATTTAAATATTTTTGGAAAACTTTATTTCGCGAAAATGTCGTAAGGGGGGGGCCTTACGCAAAAATTTAAAAAAACGAACTTGCTTCAGCCGCACAATACTGTTGCTAAAGTTGTGGGAAATGTCTCAAAACCTCTTCAGAAGTGCCGACAAAACCCGAAAGGGGCAGAAAATGCATATTTTTGGAAAAGTTTTTTTCGCGAAAATGTCGCAAAAAAATCCAAAAAAAGGATTTGCTTCAGCAGCACAATACTGGTGATATAGTTGTAGGAAATGTCTCAAAACCTCTTCAGAAGTGCCGACAAAACCTTAAAATGTTAGAAAATGCATATTTTTGGAAAACTTTATTTCGCGAAAATGTCGTAAGGGGGGGGCCTTACGCAAAAATTTCAAAAAACAAACTTGCTTCAGGCGCATAATACTGTTGCTAAAGTTGTGGGAAATGTCTCAAAACCTCTTCAGAAGTGCCGACAAAACCCGAAAAGGGCAGAATTTGCATATTTTTGGAAAACTTTATTCCACGAAAATGTCGTAAGGGGGGGGGCCTTACGCAAAAATTTCAAAAAACTAACTTGCTTCAGGCGCACAATACTGTTGCTAAAGTTGTGGGAAATGTCTCAAAACGTCTTCAGAAGTGCCGACAAAACCCGGGAAGGGCAGAAAATGCATATTTTTGGAAAAGTTTTTTTCGCGAAAATGTCGCAAAAAAATACAAAAAAAGGATTTGCTTCAGCAGCACAATACTGGTGCTATAGTTGTAGGAAATGTCTCAAAACCTCTTCAGAAGTGCCGACAAAACCTTAAAATGTTAGAAAATGCATATGTTTGGAAAACTTTATTTCGCGAAAATGTCGTAAGGGGGGGGGCTTACGCAAAAATTTCAAAAAACGAACTTGCTTCAGGCGCACAATACTGTTGCTAAAGTTGTGGGAAATGTCTCAAAACCACTTCAGAAGTGACGGCAAAACCTGAAAAGGGAAGAAAATGCATATTTTTGGAAAACTTTTTTGGGCGAAAATGTCGTAAGGGGCGGGCCTTACACAAAAATTTCAAAAAACGAACTTGCTTCAGCCACACAATACTGTTGCTAAAGTTGTGGGAAATGTCTCAAAACCTCTTCAGAAGTGCCGACAAAACCCGAAAAGGGCAGAATTTGCATATTTTTGGAAAATTTTATTTCGCGAAAATGTCGTAAGGGGGGGGCCTTACGCAAAAATTTCAAAAAACGAACTTGCTTCAGCCGCACAATACTGTTGCTAAAGTTGTGGGAAATGTCTCAAAACCTCTTCAGAAGTGACGGCAAAACCTGAAAAGGGCAGAAAATGCATATTTTTGGAAAACTTTTTTGGGCGAAAATGTCGTAAGGGGCGGGCCTTACGCAAAAATTTCAAAAAACGAACTTGCTTCAGCCACACAATACTGTTGCTAAAGTTGTGGGAAATGTCTCAAAACCTCTTCAGAAGTGCCGACAAAACCCGAAAAGGGCAGAATTTGCATATTTTTACAAAACTTTATTTCGCGAAAATGTCGTAAGGGGGGGGGCTTACGCAAAAAATTCAAAAAACGAACTTGCTTCAGCCGCACAATACTGTTGCTAAAGTTGTGGGAAATGTCTCAAAATCTCCTCAGAAGTGCCCATAAAACCCAAAAAGGGCAGAATATAAATATTTTTGGAAAACTTTTTTCGCGAAAATGTGGTAAGGGGGGGGGCCTTACGCAAAAATTTCAAAAAACGAACTTGCTTCAGCCGCACAATACTTTTGCTAAAGTTGTGGGAAATGTCTCAAAACCTCTTCAGAAGTGCCGACAAAACCCGGGAAGAGCAGAAAATGCATATTTTTGGAAAAGTTTTTTTCGCGAAGATGTCGCAAAAAAATACAAAAAAAGGATTTGCTTCAGCAGCACAATACTGGTGCTATAGTTGTAGGAAATGTCTCAAAACCTCTTCAGAAGTGCCGACAAAACCTTAAAATGTTAGAAAATGCATATTTTTGGAAAACTTTATTTCGCGAAAATGTCGTAAGGGGGGGCCTTACGCAAAAATTTCAAAAAACGAACTTGCTTCAGGCGCACAATACTGTTGCTAAAGTTGTGGGAAATGTCTCAAAACCACTTCAGAAGTGTCGGCAAAACCTGAAAAGGGAAGAAAATGCATATTTTTGGAAACTTTTTTGGGCGAAAATGTCGTAAGGGGCGGGCCTTACACAAAAATTTCAAAAAACGAACTTGCTTCAGCCACACAATACTGTTGCTAAAATTGTGGGAAATGTCTCAAAACCTCTTCAGAAGTGCCGACAAAACCCGAAAAGGGCAGAATTTGTATATTTTTAGAAAACTTTATTTCGCGAAAATGTCGTAAGGGGGGGGCCTTACGCAAAAATTAAAAAAAACGAACTTGCTTCAGCCGCACAATACTGTTGCTAAAGTTGTGGGAAATGTCTCAAAACCTCTTCAGAAGTGCCGACAAAACCCGAAAAGGGCAGAATTTGCATATTTTTAGAAAACTTTATTTCGCGAAAATGTCGTAAGGGGGGGGCCTTACGCAAAAATTTCAAAAAACGAACTTGCTTCAGGCGCACAATACTGTTGCTAAAGTTGTGGGAAATGTCTCAAAACCTCTTCAGAAGTGCCGGCAAAACCCGAAAAGGGCAGAAAATGCATATTTTTGGAAAAGTTTTTTTCGCGAAAATGTCGCAAAAAAATCCAAAAAAAGGATTTGCTTCAGCAGCACAATACTGGTGATATAGTCGTAGGAAATGTCTCAAAACCTCTTCAGAAGTGACGGCAAAACCTGAAAAGGGCAGAAAATGCATATTTTTGGAAAACTTTTTTTCGCGAAAATGTCGTAAGGGGGGGGCCTTACGCAAAAATTTTAAAAAACGAACTTGCTTCAGCCGCACAATACTGTTGCTAAAGTTGTGGGAAATGTCTCAAAATCTCCTCAGAAGTGCCCATAAAACTCAAAAAGGGCAGAATTTGCATATTTTTGGAAAACTTTATTTCACGAAAATGTCATAAGGGGGGCCTTTCGCAAAAGTTCCAAAAAACGAACTTGCTTCAAGCGCACAATACTGTTGCTAAAGTTGTGGGAAATGTCTCAAAACCTCTTCAGAAGTGGCGACAAAACCCGGAAAGGGCAGAAAATGCATATTTTTGGAAAAGTTTTTTTCGCGAAAATGTCGCAAAAAAATACAAAAAAAGGATTTGCTTCAGCAGCACAATACTGGTGCTATAGTTGTAGGAAATGTCTCAAAACCTCTTCAGAAGTGCCGACAAAACCATAAAATGTTAGAAAATGCATATTTTTGGAAAACTTTATTTCGCGAAAATGTCGTAAGGGGGGTGCCTCACGCAAAAATAAAAAAAAACGAACTTGCTTCAGGCGCACAATACTGTTGCTAAAGTTGTGGGAAATGTCTCAAAACCTCTTCAGAAGTGCCGACAAAACCCGAAAAGGGCAGAATTTGTATATTTTTAGAAAACTTTATTTCGCGAAAATGTCGTAAGGGGGGGGCCTTACGCAAAAATTTCAAAAAACGAACTTGCTTCAGCCGCACAATACTGTTGCTAAAGTTGTGGGAAATGTCTCAAAATCTCCTCAGAAGTGCCCATAAAACCCAAAAAGGGCAGAATTTAAATATTTTTGGAAAACTTTATTTCGCGAAAATGTCGTAAGGGGGGGGGCTTACGCAAAAATTTCAAAAAACGAACTTGCTTCAGGCGCACAATACTGTTGCTAAAGTTGTGGGAAATGTCTCAAAACCTCTTCAGAAGTGCCGACAAACCCGAAAAGGGCAGAATTTGCATATTTTTGGAAAAGTTTTTTTTTGCGAAAATGTCGTCAGGGGGGGCCTTACGCAAAAATTTCAAAAAACGAACTTGCTTCAGGCGCACAATACTGTTGCTAAAGTTGTGGGAAATGTCTCAAAACCTCTTCAGAAGTGCAGACAAAACCTGAAAAGGGCAGAATTTGCATATTTTTGGAAAACTTTATTTCGCGAAAATATCGTAAGGGGGGGGGCTTACGCAAAAATAAAAAAAAACGAACTTGCTTCAGGCGCACAATACTGTTGCTAAAGTTGTGGGAAATGTCTCAAAACCTCTTCAGAAGTGCCGACAAAACCCGAAAAGGGCAGAATTTGCATATTTTTAGAAAACTTTATTTCGCGAAAATGTCCTAAGGGGGGGGGCTTACGCAAAAATTTAAAAAACCGAACTTGCTTCAGGCGCCCAATACTGTTGCTAAAGTTGTGGGAAATGTCTCAAAATCTCCTCAGAAGTGCCCATAAAACCCAAAAAGGGCAGAATTTAAATATTTTTGGAAAACTTTTTTTCGCGAAAATGTCGTAAGGGGGGGGCCTTACGCAAAAATTTCAAAAAACGAACTTGCTTCAGGCGCACAATACTGTTGCTAAAGTTGTGGGAAATGTCTCAAAACCTCTTCAGAAGTGCAGACAAAACCCGAAAAGGGCAGAATTTGCATATTTTTGGAAAACTTTATTTCGCGAAAAAGTCGTAAGGGGGGGGCCTTACGCAAAAATTTCAAAAACGAACTTGCTTCAGCCGCACAATACTGTTGCTAAAGTTGTGGGAAATGTCTCAAAATCTCCTCAGAAGTGCCCATAAAACCCAAAAAGGGCAGAATTTAAATATTTTTGGAAAACTTTATTTCGCGAAAATGTCGTAAGGGGGGGGGCTTACGCAAAAATAAAAAAAAACGAACTTGCTTCAGGCGCACAATACTGTTGCTAAAGTTGTGGGAAATGTCTCAAAACCTCTTCAGAAGTGCCGACAAAACCCGAAAAGGGCAGAATTTGCATATTTTTGCAAAAGTTTTTTTTTGCGAAAATGTCGTCAGGGGGGGCCTTACGCAAAAATTTCAAAAAACGAACTTGCTTCAGCCGCACAATACTGTTGCTAGAGTTGTGGGAAATGTCTCAAAATCTCCTCAGAAGTGCCCATAAAACCCAAAAAGGGCAGAATTTAAATATTTTTGGAAAACTTTTTTTCGCGATTCGCGAAAATGTCGTAAAGGGGGGGCCTTACGCAATAATTTCAAAAAACGAACTTGCTTCAGCCGCACAATACTGTTGCTAAAGTTGTGGGAAATGTCTCAAAACCTCTTCAGAAGTGCAGACAAAACCCGAAAAGGGCAGAATTTGCATATTTTTGGAAAACTTTATTTCGCGAAAATATCGTAAGGGGGGGGGCTTACGCAAAAATAAAAAAAAACGAACTTGCTTCAGGCGCACAATACTGTTGCTAAAGTTGTGGGAAATGTCTCAAAACCTCTTCAGAAGTGCCGACAAAACCGAAAAGGGCAGAATTTGCATATTTTTAGAAACTTTATTTCGCGAAAATGTCCTAAGGGGGGGGGCTTACACAAAAATTTAAAAAACCGAACTTGCTTCAGGCGCCCAATACTGTTGCTAAAGTTGTGGGAAATGTCTTTAAATCTCCTCAGAAGTGCCCATAAAACCCAAAAAGGGCAGAATTTAAATATTTTTGGAAAACTTTTTTTCGCGAAAATGTCGTAAGGGGGGGGCCTTACGCAAAAATTTCAAAAAACGAACTTGCTTCAGCCGCACAATACTGTTGCTAAAGTTGTGGGAAATGTCTCAAAACCTCTTCAGAAGTGCCGACAAAACCCGAAAAGGGCAGAAAATGCATATTTTTGGAAAAGTTTTTTTCGCGAAAATGTCGCAAAAAAATCCAAAAAAAGGATTTGCTTCAGCAGCACAATACTGGTGATATAGTTGTAGGAAATGTCTCAAAAACCTCTTCAGAAGTGCCGACAAAACCTTAAAATGTTAGAAAATGCATATTTTTGGAAAACTTTATTTCGCGAAAATGTCGTAAGGGGGGGGGCCTTACGCAAAAATTTCAAAAAACAAACTTGCTTCAGGCGCATAATACTGTTGCTAAGTTGTGGGAAATGTCTCAAAACCTCTTCAGAAGTGCCGACAAAACCCGAAAAGGGCAGAATTTGCATATTTTTGGAAAACTTTATTCCACGAAAATGTCGTAAGGGGGGGGGCCTTACGCAAAAATTTCAAAAAACGAACTTGCTTCAGGCGCACAATACTGTTGCTAAAGTTGTGGGAATGTCTCAAAACGTCTTCAGAAGTGCCGACAAAACCCGGGAAGGGCAGAAAATGCATATTTTTGGAAAAGTTTTTTTCGCGAAAATGTCGCAAAAAAATACAAAAAAAGGATTTGCTTCAGCAGCACAATACTGGTGCTATAGTTGTAGGAAATGTCTCAAAACCTCTTCAGAAGTGCCGACAAAACCTTAAAATGTTAGAAAATGCATATGTTTGGAAAACTTTATTTCGCGAAAATGTCGTAAGGGGCGGGCCTTACACAAAAATTTCAAAAAACGAACTTGCTTCAGCCACACAATACTGTTGCTAAAGTTGTGGGAAATGTCTCAAAACCTCTTCAGAAGTGCCGACAAAACCCGAAAAGGGCAGAATTTGCATATTTTTGGAAAACTTTATTTCGCGAAAATGTCGTAATGGGGGGGGCTTACGCAAAAATAAAAAAAAACGAACTTGCTTCAGGCGCACAATACTGTTGCTAAAGTTGTGGGAAATGTCTCAAAACCTCTTCAGAAGTGCCGACAAAACCCGAAAAGGGCAGAATTTGCATATTTTTAGAAAACTTTATTTCGCGAAAATGTCGTAGGGGGGGGGGCTTACGCAAAAATTTAAAAAACCGAACTTGCTTCAGGCGACCAATACTGTTGCTAAAGTTGTGGGAAATGTCTCAAAATCTCCTCAGAAGTGCCCATAAAACCCAAAAAGGGCAGAATTTAATATTTTTGGAAAACTTTATTTCGCGAAAATGTCGTAAGGGGGGGGGCTTACGCAAAAATTTCAAAAAACGAACTTGCTTCAGGCGCACAATACTGTTGCTAAAGTTGTGGGAAATGTCTCAAAACCTCTTCAGAAGTGCCGACAAAACCCCGAAAAGGCAGAATTTGCATATTTTTGGAAAAGTTTTTTTTTGCGAAAATGTCGTCAGGGGGGGCCTTACGCAAAAAATTTCAAAAACGAACTTGCTTCAGCCGCACAATACTGTTGCTAAAGTTGTGGGAAATGTCTCAAAACCTCTTCAGAAGTGCCGACAAAACCCAAAAAGGGCAGAAAATGCATATTTTTGGAAAAAAAATTTTCGCGAAAATGTCGCAAAAAAATCCAAAAAAAGGATTTGCTTCAGCAGCACAATACTGGTGATATAGTTGTAGGAAATGTCTCAAAACCTCTTCAGAAGTGCCGACAAAACCTTAAAATGTTAGAAAATGCATATTTTTGGAAAACTTTATTTCGCGAAAATGTCGTAAGGGGGGGGCCTTACGCAAAAATTTCAAAAAACAAACTTGCTTCAGGCGCATAATACTGTTGCTAAAGTTGTGGGAAATGTCTCAAAACCTCTTCAGAAGTGCCGACAAAACCCGAAAAGGGCAGAATTTGCATATTTTTGGAAAACTTTATTCCACGAAAATGTCGTAAGGGGGGGGCCTTACGCAAAAATTTCAAAAAACGAACTTGCTTCAGGCGCACAATACTGTTGCTAAAGTTGTGGGAAATGTCTCAAAACGTCTTCAGAAGTGCCGACAAAACCCGGGAAGGGCAGAAAATGCATATTTTTGGAAAAGTTTTTTTCGCGAAAATGTCGCAAAAAAATACAAAAAAACGAACTTGCTTCAGGCGCACAATACTGTTGCTAAAGTTGTGGGAAATGTCTCAAAACCTCTTCAGAAGTGCCGACAAAACCCGAAAAGGGCAGAATTTGTATATTTTTAGAAAACTTTATTTCGCGAAAATGTCGTAAGGGGGGGGGCCTTACGCAAAAATTTCAAAAAACGAACTTGCTTCAGCCGCACAATACTGTTGCTAAAGTTGTGGGAAATGTCTCAAAATCTCCTCAGAAGTGCCCATAAAACCCAAAAAGGGCAGAATTTAAATATTTTTGGAAAACTTTATTTCGCGAAAATGTCGTAAGGGGGGGGGCTTACGCAAAAATTTAAAAAACGAACTTGCTTCAGGCGCACAATACTGTTGCTAAAGTTGTGGGAAATGTCTCAAAACCTCTTCAGAAGTGCCGACA
>NW_026907260.1:0-50723 GCF_033978795.1 Nerophis ophidion | reverse complement strand
GCACCTTTCAGGGTCTTCGGGGGGTTCCGGGGTTGGTGTGGGCGTCGCCCGGGCGGGCTGCAGACGGACCGTGCATTCCCCTTCCCCAATCCTAACCCTAACCATAATCCTAACCAAGCCTGTGCCTCCAGTCCGTCTGGGTGGCGTCCCATCATTCGTGGGCCTTCTGGGGACTTTGTTGTGGTGTGTGTGTTGTTGGGGGGCCACAAGTTTAACACACAAACTTGTTGTAGACACAACAATAAACAGGAGTCGGAGAAACATCAAAGCAAACATTTTAATGCTTTCATAACACACCATAATACTTACCTGTCTGGTTGTCCACGTTGTGATGAACATTGTACGTCGAGTAGACCCATCACAACTGTAGGATTCATTTGGCTGTTTGGTTGTCCACGTTGTGATGAACATTGTACGTCGAGTAGACCCATCACAACTGTAGGATTCATTTGGAGAAGTCAAACATCTTTCATAACACACCATAATACTTACCTGGGTGGTTGTCCACGTTGTGATGAACGTCGAGTAGACCCATCACAACTGTAGGATTCATTTGGAGAAGTCAAACAACGACGCTGCAGTGTTGAGCTAGAGCCCCGCCCACTGCAGACCTCCCTATATATTCTCCTCCGGCTCAAAACGGCACAGAACTCTCCAGCAGTCGAAGGGAGCACATCCTGCTGTAGAGAAAAATAGAGTAGCCGTAAGTCTAGGGGATTAGAAGTGCCCCACCTACTAGGGAATTAGAAGTGTCCCAGTAGGCACAGACTCGCAGTTAAAAAGATGTTTACATCCTGCAATCAGTGCAAAGCCAGCCTGAAGAGGTCAAGAGACCGAAACGCGTCGCTGGATGGCAGGGCCAGTCATGCCCGTCACTAATTTGGCTGTTGGTGTCTGACGCAGCATGCGCACCTTTCAGGGTCTTCGGGGGGTTCCGGGGTTGGTGTGGGCGTCGCCCGGGCGGGCTGCAGACGGACCGTGCATTCCCCTTCCCCCAATCCTAACCCTAACCATAATCCTAACCAAGCCTGTGCCTCCAGTCCGTCTGGGTGGCGTCCCATCATTCGTGGGCCTTCTGGGGACTTTGTTGTGGTGTGTGTGTTGTTGGGGGGCCACAAGTTTAACACACAAACTTGTTGTAGACACAACAATAAACAGGAGTCGGAGAAACATCAAAGCAAACATTTTAATGCTTTCATAACACACCATAATACTTACCTGTCTGGTTGTCCACGTTGTGATGAACATTGTACGTCGAGTAGACCCATCACAACTGTAGGATTCATTTGGCTGTTTGGTTGTCCACGTTGTGATGAACATTGTACGTCGAGTAGACCCATCACAACTGTAGGATTCATTTGGAGAAGTCAAACATCTTTCATAACACACCATAATACTTACCTGGGTGGTTGTCCACGTTGTGATGAACGTCGAGTAGACCCATCACAACTGTAGGATTCATTTGGAGAAGTCAAACAACGACGCTGCAGTGTTGAGCTAGAGCCCCGCCCACTGCAGACCTCCCTATATATTCTCCTCCGGCTCAAAACGGCACAGAACTCTCCAGCAGTCGAAGGGAGCACATCCTGCTGTAGAGAAAAATAGAGTAGCCGTAAGTCTAGGGGATTAGAAGTGCCCCACCTACTAGGGAATTAGAAGTGTCCCAGTAGGCACAGACTCGCAGTTAAAAAGATGTTTACATCCTGCAATCAGTGCAAAGCCAGCCTGAAGAGGTCAAGAGACCGAAACGCGTCGCTGGATGGCAGGGCCAGTCATGCCCGTCACTAATTTGGCTGTTGGTGTCTGACGCAGCATGCGCACCTTTCAGGGTCTTCGGGGGGTTCCGGGGTTGGTGTGGGCGTCGCCCGGGCGGGCTGCAGACGGACCGTGCATTCCCCTTCCCCCAATCCTAACCCTAACCATAATCCTAACCAAGCCTGTGCCTCCAGTCCGTCTGGGTGGCGTCCCATCATTCGTGGGCCTTCTGGGGACTTTGTTGTGGTGTGTGTGTTGTTGGGGGGCCACAAGTTTAACACACAAACTTGTTGTAGACACAACAATAAACAGGAGTCGGAGAAACATCAAAGCAAACATTTTAATGCTTTCATAACACACCATAATACTTACCTGTCTGGTTGTCCACGTTGTGATGAACATTGTACGTCGAGTAGACCCATCACAACTGTAGGATTCATTTGGCTGTTTGGTTGTCCACGTTGTGATGAACATTGTACGTCGAGTAGACCCATCACAACTGTAGGATTCATTTGGAGAAGTCAAACATCTTTCATAACACACCATAATACTTACCTGGGTGGTTGTCCACGTTGTGATGAACGTCGAGTAGACCCATCACAACTGTAGGATTCATTTGGAGAAGTCAAACAACGACGCTGCAGTGTTGAGCTAGAGCCCCGCCCACTGCAGACCTCCCTATATATTCTCCTCCGGCTCAAAACGGCACAGAACTCTCCAGCAGTCGAAGGGAGCACATCCTGCTGTAGAGAAAAATAGAGTAGCCGTAAGTCTAGGGGATTAGAAGTGCCCCACCTACTAGGGAATTAGAAGTGTCCCAGTAGGCACAGACTCGCAGTTAAAAAGATGTTTACATCCTGCAATCAGTGCAAAGCCAGCCTGAAGAGGTCAAGAGACCGAAACGCGTCGCTGGATGGCAGGGCCAGTCATGCCCGTCACTAATTTGGCTGTTGGTGTCTGACGCAGCATGCGCACCTTTCAGGGTCTTCGGGGGGTTCCGGGGTTGGTGTGGGCGTCGCCCGGGCGGGCTGCAGACGGACCGTGCATTCCCCTTCCCCCAATCCTAACCCTAACCATAATCCTAACCAAGCCTGTGCCTCCAGTCCGTCTGGGTGGCGTCCCATCATTCGTGGGCCTTCTGGGGACTTTGTTGTGGTGTGTGTGTTGTTGGGGGGCCACAAGTTTAACACACAAACTTGTTGTAGACACAACAATAAACAGGAGTCGGAGAAACATCAAAGCAAACATTTTAATGCTTTCATAACACACCATAATACTTACCTGTCTGGTTGTCCACGTTGTGATGAACATTGTACGTCGAGTAGACCCATCACAACTGTAGGATTCATTTGGCTGTTTGGTTGTCCACGTTGTGATGAACATTGTACGTCGAGTAGACCCATCACAACTGTAGGATTCATTTGGAGAAGTCAAACATCTTTCATAACACACCATAATACTTACCTGGGTGGTTGTCCACGTTGTGATGAACGTCGAGTAGACCCATCACAACTGTAGGATTCATTTGGAGAAGTCAAACAACGACGCTGCAGTGTTGAGCTAGAGCCCCGCCCACTGCAGACCTCCCTATATATTCTCCTCCGGCTCAAAACGGCACAGAACTCTCCAGCAGTCGAAGGGAGCACATCCTGCTGTAGAGAAAAATAGAGTAGCCGTAAGTCTAGGGGATTAGAAGTGCCCCACCTACTAGGGAATTAGAAGTGTCCCAGTAGGCACAGACTCGCAGTTAAAAAGATGTTTACATCCTGCAATCAGTGCAAAGCCAGCCTGAAGAGGTCAAGAGACCGAAACGCGTCGCTGGATGGCAGGGCCAGTCATGCCCGTCACTAATTTGGCTGTTGGTGTCTGACGCAGCATGCGCACCTTTCAGGGTCTTCGGGGGGTTCCGGGGTTGGTGTGGGCGTCGCCCGGGCGGGCTGCAGACGGACCGTGCATTCCCCTTCCCCCAATCCTAACCCTAACCATAATCCTAACCAAGCCTGTGCCTCCAGTCCGTCTGGGTGGCGTCCCATCATTCGTGGGCCTTCTGGGGACTTTGTTGTGGTGTGTGTGTTGTTGGGGGGCCACAAGTTTAACACACAAACTTGTTGTAGACACAACAATAAACAGGAGTCGGAGAAACATCAAAGCAAACATTT
The DNA here is from genome assembly GCF_033978795.1 of Nerophis ophidion. NCBI lineage: Eukaryota > Metazoa > Chordata > Actinopteri > Syngnathiformes > Syngnathidae > Nerophis > Nerophis ophidion. The sequence goes on along the minus strand of NW_026907260.1, from coordinate 46,809 downwards.
TAATGCTTTCATAACACACCATAATACTTACCTGTCTGGTTGTCCACGTTGTGATGAACATTGTACGTCGAGTAGACCCATCACAACTGTAGGATTCATTTGGCTGTTTGGTTGTCCACGTTGTGATGAACATTGTACGTCGAGTAGACCCATCACAACTGTAGGATTCATTTGGAGAAGTCAAACATCTTTCATAACACACCATAATACTTACCTGGGTGGTTGTCCACGTTGTGATGAACGTCGAGTAGACCCATCACAACTGTAGGATTCATTTGGAGAAGTCAAACAACGACGCTGCAGTGTTGAGCTAGAGCCCCGCCCACTGCAGACCTCCCTATATATTCTCCTCCGGCTCAAAACGGCACAGAACTCTCCAGCAGTCGAAGGGAGCACATCCTGCTGTAGAGAAAAATAGAGTAGCCGTAAGTCTAGGGGATTAGAAGTGCCCCACCTACTAGGGAATTAGAAGTGTCCCAGTAGGCACAGACTCGCAGTTAAAAAGATGTTTACATCCTGCAATCAGTGCAAAGCCAGCCTGAAGAGGTCAAGAGACCGAAACGCGTCGCTGGATGGCAGGGCCAGTCATGCCCGTCACTAATTTGGCTGTTGGTGTCTGACGCAGCATGCGCACCTTTCAGGGTCTTCGGGGGGTTCCGGGGTTGGTGTGGGCGTCGCCCGGGCGGGCTGCAGACGGACCGTGCATTCCCCTTCCCCCAATCCTAACCCTAACCATAATCCTAACCAAGCCTGTGCCTCCAGTCCGTCTGGGTGGCGTCCCATCATTCGTGGGCCTTCTGGGGACTTTGTTGTGGTGTGTGTGTTGTTGGGGGGCCACAAGTTTAACACACAAACTTGTTGTAGACACAACAATAAACAGGAGTCGGAGAAACATCAAAGCAAACATTTTAATGCTTTCATAACACACCATAATACTTACCTGTCTGGTTGTCCACGTTGTGATGAACATTGTACGTCGAGTAGACCCATCACAACTGTAGGATTCATTTGGCTGTTTGGTTGTCCACGTTGTGATGAACATTGTACGTCGAGTAGACCCATCACAACTGTAGGATTCATTTGGAGAAGTCAAACATCTTTCATAACACACCATAATACTTACCTGGGTGGTTGTCCACGTTGTGATGAACGTCGAGTAGACCCATCACAACTGTAGGATTCATTTGGAGAAGTCAAACAACGACGCTGCAGTGTTGAGCTAGAGCCCCGCCCACTGCAGACCTCCCTATATATTCTCCTCCGGCTCAAAACGGCACAGAACTCTCCAGCAGTCGAAGGGAGCACATCCTGCTGTAGAGAAAAAATAGAGTAGCCGTAAGTCTAGGGGATTAGAAGTGCCCCACCTACTAGGGAATTAGAAGTGTCCCAGTAGGCACAGACTCGCAGTTAAAAAGATGTTTACATCCTGCAATCAGTGCAAAGCCAGCCTGAAGAGGTCAAGAGACCGAAACGCGTCGCTGGATGGCAGGGCCAGTCATGCCCGTCACTAATTTGGCTGTTGGTGTCTGACGCAGCATGCGCACCTTTCAGGGTCTTCGGGGGGTTCCGGGGTTGGTGTGGGCGTCGCCCGGGCGGGCTGCAGACGGACCGTGCATTCCCCTTCCCCCAATCCTAACCCTAACCATAATCCTAACCAAGCCTGTGCCTCCAGTCCGTCTGGGTGGCGTCCCATCATTCGTGGGCCTTCTGGGGACTTTGTTGTGGTGTGTGTGTTGTTGGGGGGCCACAAGTTTAACACACAAACTTGTTGTAGACACAACAATAAACAGGAGTCGGAGAAACATCAAAGCAAACATTTTAATGCTTTCATAACACACCATAATACTTACCTGTCTGGTTGTCCACGTTGTGATGAACATTGTACGTCGAGTAGACCCATCACAACTGTAGGATTCATTTGGCTGTTTGGTTGTCCACGTTGTGATGAACATTGTACGTCGAGTAGACCCATCACAACTGTAGGATTCATTTGGAGAAGTCAAACATCTTTCATAACACACCATAATACTTACCTGGGTGGTTGTCCACGTTGTGATGAACGTCGAGTAGACCCATCACAACTGTAGGATTCATTTGGAGAAGTCAAACAACGACGCTGCAGTGTTGAGCTAGAGCCCCGCCCACTGCAGACCTCCCTATATATTCTCCTCCGGCTCAAAACGGCACAGAACTCTCCAGCAGTCGAAGGGAGCACATCCTGCTGTAGAGAAAAATAGAGTAGCCGTAAGTCTAGGGGATTAGAAGTGCCCCACCTACTAGGGAATTAGAAGTGTCCCAGTAGGCACAGACTCGCAGTTAAAAAGATGTTTACATCCTGCAATCAGTGCAAAGCCAGCCTGAAGAGGTCAAGAGACCGAAACGCGTCGCTGGATGGCAGGGCCAGTCATGCCCGTCACTAATTTGGCTGTTGGTGTCTGACGCAGCATGCGCACCTTTCAGGGTCTTCGGGGGGTTCCGGGGTTGGTGTGGGCGTCGCCCGGGCGGGCTGCAGACGGACCGTGCATTCCCCTTCCCCCAATCCTAACCCTAACCATAATCCTAACCAAGCCTGTGCCTCCAGTCCGTCTGGGTGGCGTCCCATCATTCGTGGGCCTTCTGGGGACTTTGTTGTGGTGTGTGTGTTGTTGGGGGGCCACAAGTTTAACACACAAACTTGTTGTAGACACAACAATAAACAGGAGTCGGAGAAACATCAAAGCAAACATTTTAATGCTTTCATAACACACCATAATACTTACCTGTCTGGTTGTCCACGTTGTGATGAACATTGTACGTCGAGTAGACCCATCACAACTGTAGGATTCATTTGGCTGTTTGGTTGTCCACGTTGTGATGAACATTGTACGTCGAGTAGACCCATCACAACTGTAGGATTCATTTGGAGAAGTCAAACATCTTTCATAACACACCATAATACTTACCTGGGTGGTTGTCCACGTTGTGATGAACGTCGAGTAGACCCATCACAACTGTAGGATTCATTTGGAGAAGTCAAACAACGACGCTGCAGTGTTGAGCTAGAGCCCCGCCCACTGCAGACCTCCCTATATATTCTCCTCCGGCTCAAAACGGCACAGAACTCTCCAGCAGTCGAAGGGAGCACATCCTGCTGTAGAGAAAAATAGAGTAGCCGTAAGTCTAGGGGATTAGAAGTGCCCCACCTACTAGGGAATTAGAAGTGTCCCAGTAGGCACAGACTCGCAGTTAAAAAGATGTTTACATCCTGCAATCAGTGCAAAGCCAGCCTGAAGAGGTCAAGAGACCGAAACGCGTCGCTGGATGGCAGGGCCAGTCATGCCCGTCACTAATTTGGCTGTTGGTGTCTGACGCAGCATGCGCACCTTTCAGGGTCTTCGGGGGGTTCCGGGGTTGGTGTGGGCGTCGCCCGGGCGGGCTGCAGACGGACCGTGCATTCCCCTTCCCCCAATCCTAACCCTAACCATAATCCTAACCAAGCCTGTGCCTCCAGTCCGTCTGGGTGGCGTCCCATCATTCGTGGGCCTTCTGGGGACTTTGTTGTGGTGTGTGTGTTGTTGGGGGGCCACAAGTTTAACACACAAACTTGTTGTAGACACAACAATAAACAGGAGTCGGAGAAACATCAAAGCAAACATTTTAATGCTTTCATAACACACCATAATACTTACCTGTCTGGTTGTCCACGTTGTGATGAACATTGTACGTCGAGTAGACCCATCACAACTGTAGGATTCATTTGGCTGTTTGGTTGTCCACGTTGTGATGAACATTGTACGTCGAGTAGACCCATCACAACTGTAGGATTCATTTGGAGAAGTCAAACATCTTTCATAACACACCATAATACTTACCTGGGTGGTTGTCCACGTTGTGATGAACGTCGAGTAGACCCATCACAACTGTAGGATTCATTTGGAGAAGTCAAACAACGACGCTGCAGTGTTGAGCTAGAGCCCCGCCCACTGCAGACCTCCCTATATATTCTCCTCCGGCTCAAAACGGCACAGAACTCTCCAGCAGTCGAAGGGAGCACATCCTGCTGTAGAGAAAAATAGAGTAGCCGTAAGTCTAGGGGATTAGAAGTGCCCCACCTACTAGGGAATTAGAAGTGTCCCAGTAGGCACAGACTCGCAGTTAAAAAGATGTTTACATCCTGCAATCAGTGCAAAGCCAGCCTGAAGAGGTCAAGAGACCGAAACGCGTCGCTGGATGGCAGGGCCAGTCATGCCCGTCACTAATTTGGCTGTTGGTGTCTGACGCAGCATGCGCACCTTTCAGGGTCTTCGGGGGGTTCCGGGGTTGGTGTGGGCGTCGCCCGGGCGGGCTGCAGACGGACCGTGCATTCCCCTTCCCCCAATCCTAACCCTAACCATAATCCTAACCAAGCCTGTGCCTCCAGTCCGTCTGGGTGGCGTCCCATCATTCGTGGGCCTTCTGGGGACTTTGTTGTGGTGTGTGTGTTGTTGGGGGGCCACAAGTTTAACACACAAACTTGTTGTAGACACAACAATAAACAGGAGTCGGAGAAACATCAAAGCAAACATTTTAATGCTTTCATAACACACCATAATACTTACCTGTCTGGTTGTCCACGTTGTGATGAACATTGTACGTCGAGTAGACCCATCACAACTGTAGGATTCATTTGGCTGTTTGGTTGTCCACGTTGTGATGAACATTGTACGTCGAGTAGACCCATCACAACTGTAGGATTCATTTGGAGAAGTCAAACATCTTTCATAACACACCATAATACTTACCTGGGTGGTTGTCCACGTTGTGATGAACGTCGAGTAGACCCATCACAACTGTAGGATTCATTTGGAGAAGTCAAACAACGACGCTGCAGTGTTGAGCTAGAGCCCCGCCCACTGCAGACCTCCCTATATATTCTCCTCCGGCTCAAAACGGCACAGAACTCTCCAGCAGTCGAAGGGAGCACATCCTGCTGTAGAGAAAAATAGAGTAGCCGTAAGTCTAGGGGATTAGAAGTGCCCCACCTACTAGGGAATTAGAAGTGTCCCAGTAGGCACAGACTCGCAGTTAAAAAGATGTTTACATCCTGCAATCAGTGCAAAGCCAGCCTGAAGAGGTCAAGAGACCGAAACGCGTCGCTGGATGGCAGGGCCAGTCATGCCCGTCACTAATTTGGCTGTTGGTGTCTGACGCAGCATGCGCACCTTTCAGGGTCTTCGGGGGGTTCCGGGGTTGGTGTGGGCGTCGCCCGGGCGGGCTGCAGACGGACCGTGCATTCCCCTTCCCCCAATCCTAACCCTAACCATAATCCTAACCAAGCCTGTGCCTCCAGTCCGTCTGGGTGGCGTCCCATCATTCGTGGGCCTTCTGGGGACTTTGTTGTGGTGTGTGTGTTGTTGGGGGGCCACAAGTTTAACACACAAACTTGTTGTAGACACAACAATAAACAGGAGTCGGAGAAACATCAAAGCAAACATTTTAATGCTTTCATAACACACCATAATACTTACCTGTCTGGTTGTCCACGTTGTGATGAACATTGTACGTCGAGTAGACCCATCACAACTGTAGGATTCATTTGGCTGTTTGGTTGTCCACGTTGTGATGAACATTGTACGTCGAGTAGACCCATCACAACTGTAGGATTCATTTGGAGAAGTCAAACATCTTTCATAACACACCATAATACTTACCTGGGTGGTTGTCCACGTTGTGATGAACGTCGAGTAGACCCATCACAACTGTAGGATTCATTTGGAGAAGTCAAACAACGACGCTGCAGTGTTGAGCTAGAGCCCCGCCCACTGCAGACCTCCCTATATATTCTCCTCCGGCTCAAAACGGCACAGAACTCTCCAGCAGTCGAAGGGAGCACATCCTGCTGTAGAGAAAAATAGAGTAGCCGTAAGTCTAGGGGATTAGAAGTGCCCCACCTACTAGGGAATTAGAAGTGTCCCAGTAGGCACAGACTCGCAGTTAAAAAGATGTTTACATCCTGCAATCAGTGCAAAGCCAGCCTGAAGAGGTCAAGAGACCGAAACGCGTCGCTGGATGGCAGGGCCAGTCATGCCCGTCACTAATTTGGCTGTTGGTGTCTGACGCAGCATGCGCACCTTTCAGGGTCTTCGGGGGTTCCGGGGTTGGTGTGGGCGTCGCCCGGGCGGGCTGCAGACGGACCGTGCATTCCCCTTCCCCCAATCCTAACCCTAACCATAATCCTAACCAAGCCTGTGCCTCCAGTCCGTCTGGGTGGCGTCCCATCATTCGTGGGCCTTCTGGGGACTTTGTTGTGGTGTGTGTGTTGTTGGGGGGCCACAAGTTTAACACACAAACTTGTTGTAGACACAACAATAAACAGGAGTCGGAGAAACATCAAAGCAAACATTTTAATGCTTTCATAACACACCATAATACTTACCTGTCTGGTTGTCCACGTTGTGATGAACATTGTACGTCGAGTAGACCCATCACAACTGTAGGATTCATTTGGCTGTTTGGTTGTCCACGTTGTGATGAACATTGTACGTCGAGTAGACCCATCACAACTGTAGGATTCATTTGGAGAAGTCAAACATCTTTCATAACACACCATAATACTTACCTGGGTGGTTGTCCACGTTGTGATGAACGTCGAGTAGACCCATCACAACTGTAGGATTCATTTGGAGAAGTCAAACAACGACGCTGCAGTGTTGAGCTAGAGCCCCGCCCACTGCAGACCTCCCTATATATTCTCCTCCGGCTCAAAACGGCACAGAACTCTCCAGCAGTCGAAGGGAGCACATCCTGCTGTAGAGAAAAATAGAGTAGCCGTAAGTCTAGGGGATTAGAAGTGCCCCACCTACTAGGGAATTAGAAGTGTCCCAGTAGGCACAGACTCGCAGTTAAAAAGATGTTTACATCCTGCAATCAGTGCAAAGCCAGCCTGAAGAGGTCAAGAGACCGAAACGCGTCGCTGGATGGCAGGGCCAGTCATGCCCGTCACTAATTTGGCTGTTGGTGTCTGACGCAGCATGCGCACCTTTCAGGGTCTTCGGGGGGTTCCGGGGTTGGTGTGGGCGTCGCCCGGGCGGGCTGCAGACGGACCGTGCATTCCCCTTCCCCCAATCCTAACCCTAACCATAATCCTAACCAAGCCTGTGCCTCCAGTCCGTCTGGGTGGCGTCCCATCATTCGTGGGCCTTCTGGGGACTTTGTTGTGGTGTGTGTGTTGTTGGGGGGCCACAAGTTTAACACACAAACTTGTTGTAGACACAACAATAAACAGGAGTCGGAGAAACATCAAAGCAAACATTTTAATGCTTTCATAACACACCATAATACTTACCTGTCTGGTTGTCCACGTTGTGATGAACATTGTACGTCGAGTAGACCCATCACAACTGTAGGATTCATTTGGCTGTTTGGTTGTCCACGTTGTGATGAACATTGTACGTCGAGTAGACCCATCACAACTGTAGGATTCATTTGGAGAAGTCAAACATCTTTCATAACACACCATAATACTTACCTGGGTGGTTGTCCACGTTGTGATGAACGTCGAGTAGACCCATCACAACTGTAGGATTCATTTGGAGAAGTCAAACAACGACGCTGCAGTGTTGAGCTAGAGCCCCGCCCACTGCAGACCTCCCTATATATTCTCCTCCGGCTCAAAACGGCACAGAACTCTCCAGCAGTCGAAGGGAGCACATCCTGCTGTAGAGAAAAATAGAGTAGCCGTAAGTCTAGGGGATTAGAAGTGCCCCACCTACTAGGGAATTAGAAGTGTCCCAGTAGGCACAGACTCGCAGTTAAAAAGATGTTTACATCCTGCAATCAGTGCAAAGCCAGCCTGAAGAGGTCAAGAGACCGAAACGCGTCGCTGGATGGCAGGGCCAGTCATGCCCGTCACTAATTTGGCTGTTGGTGTCTGACGCAGCATGCGCACCTTTCAGGGTCTTCGGGGGGTTCCGGGGTTGGTGTGGGCGTCGCCCGGGCGGGCTGCAGACGGACCGTGCATTCCCCTTCCCCCAATCCTAACCCTAACCATAATCCTAACCAAGCCTGTGCCTCCAGTCCGTCTGGGTGGCGTCCCATCATTCGTGGGCCTTCTGGGGACTTTGTTGTGGTGTGTGTGTTGTTGGGGGGCCACAAGTTTAACACACAAACTTGTTGTAGACACAACAATAAACAGGAGTCGGAGAAACATCAAAGCAAACATTTTAATGCTTTCATAACACACCATAATACTTACCTGTCTGGTTGTCCACGTTGTGATGAACATTGTACGTCGAGTAGACCCATCACAACTGTAGGATTCATTTGGCTGTTTGGTTGTCCACGTTGTGATGAACATTGTACGTCGAGTAGACCCATCACAACTGTAGGATTCATTTGGAGAAGTCAAACATCTTTCATAACACACCATAATACTTACCTGGGTGGTTGTCCACGTTGTGATGAACGTCGAGTAGACCCATCACAACTGTAGGATTCATTTGGAGAAGTCAAACAACGACGCTGCAGTGTTGAGCTAGAGCCCCGCCCACTGCAGACCTCCCTATATATTCTCCTCCGGCTCAAAACGGCACAGAACTCTCCAGCAGTCGAAGGGAGCACATCCTGCTGTAGAGAAAAATAGAGTAGCCGTAAGTCTAGGGGATTAGAAGTGCCCCACCTACTAGGGAATTAGAAGTGTCCCAGTAGGCACAGACTCGCAGTTAAAAAGATGTTTACATCCTGCAATCAGTGCAAAGCCAGCCTGAAGAGGTCAAGAGACCGAAACGCGTCGCTGGATGGCAGGGCCAGTCATGCCCGTCACTAATTTGGCTGTTGGTGTCTGACGCAGCATGCGCACCTTTCAGGGTCTTCGGGGGGTTCCGGGGTTGGTGTGGGCGTCGCCCGGGCGGGCTGCAGACGGACCGTGCATTCCCCTTCCCCCAATCCTAACCCTAACCATAATCCTAACCAAGCCTGTGCCTCCAGTCCGTCTGGGTGGCGTCCCATCATTCGTGGGCCTTCTGGGGACTTTGTTGTGGTGTGTGTGTTGTTGGGGGGCCACAAGTTTAACACACAAACTTGTTGTAGACACAACAATAAACAGGAGTCGGAGAAACATCAAAGCAAACATTTTAATGCTTTCATAACACACCATAATACTTACCTGTCTGGTTGTCCACGTTGTGATGAACATTGTACGTCGAGTAGACCCATCACAACTGTAGGATTCATTTGGCTGTTTGGTTGTCCACGTTGTGATGAACATTGTACGTCGAGTAGACCCATCACAACTGTAGGATTCATTTGGAGAAGTCAAACATCTTTCATAACACACCATAATACTTACCTGGGTGGTTGTCCACGTTGTGATGAACGTCGAGTAGACCCATCACAACTGTAGGATTCATTTGGAGAAGTCAAACAACGACGCTGCAGTGTTGAGCTAGAGCCCCGCCCACTGCAGACCTCCCTATATATTCTCCTCCGGCTCAAAACGGCACAGAACTCTCCAGCAGTCGAAGGGAGCACATCCTGCTGTAGAGAAAAATAGAGTAGCCGTAAGTCTAGGGGATTAGAAGTGCCCCACCTACTAGGGAATTAGAAGTGTCCCAGTAGGCACAGACTCGCAGTTAAAAAGATGTTTACATCCTGCAATCAGTGCAAAGCCAGCCTGAAGAGGTCAAGAGACCGAAACGCGTCGCTGGATGGCAGGGCCAGTCATGCCCGTCACTAATTTGGCTGTTGGTGTCTGACGCAGCATGCGCACCTTTCAGGGTCTTCGGGGGGTTCCGGGGTTGGTGTGGGCGTCGCCCGGGCGGGCTGCAGACGGACCGTGCATTCCCCTTCCCCCAATCCTAACCCTAACCATAATCCTAACCAAGCCTGTGCCTCCAGTCCGTCTGGGTGGCGTCCCATCATTCGTGGGCCTTCTGGGGACTTTGTTGTGGTGTGTGTGTTGTTGGGGGGCCACAAGTTTAACACACAAACTTGTTGTAGACACAACAATAAACAGGAGTCGGAGAAACATCAAAGCAAACATTTTAATGCTTTCATAACACACCATAATACTTACCTGTCTGGTTGTCCACGTTGTGATGAACATTGTACGTCGAGTAGACCCATCACAACTGTAGGATTCATTTGGCTGTTTGGTTGTCCACGTTGTGATGAACATTGTACGTCGAGTAGACCCATCACAACTGTAGGATTCATTTGGAGAAGTCAAACATCTTTCATAACACACCATAATACTTACCTGGGTGGTTGTCCACGTTGTGATGAACGTCGAGTAGACCCATCACAACTGTAGGATTCATTTGGAGAAGTCAAACAACGACGCTGCAGTGTTGAGCTAGAGCCCCGCCCACTGCAGACCTCCCTATATATTCTCCTCCGGCTCAAAACGGCACAGAACTCTCCAGCAGTCGAAGGGAGCACATCCTGCTGTAGAGAAAAATAGAGTAGCCGTAAGTCTAGGGGATTAGAAGTGCCCCACCTACTAGGGAATTAGAAGTGTCCCAGTAGGCACAGACTCGCAGTTAAAAAGATGTTTACATCCTGCAATCAGTGCAAAGCCAGCCTGAAGAGGTCAAGAGACCGAAACGCGTCGCTGGATGGCAGGGCCAGTCATGCCCGTCACTAATTTGGCTGTTGGTGTCTGACGCAGCATGCGCACCTTTCAGGGTCTTCGGGGGGTTCCGGGGTTGGTGTGGGCGTCGCCCGGGCGGGCTGCAGACGGACCGTGCATTCCCCTTCCCCCAATCCTAACCCTAACCATAATCCTAACCAAGCCTGTGCCTCCAGTCCGTCTGGGTGGCGTCCCATCATTCGTGGGCCTTCTGGGGACTTTGTTGTGGTGTGTGTGTTGTTGGGGGGCCACAAGTTTAACACACAAACTTGTTGTAGACACAACAATAAACAGGAGTCGGAGAAACATCAAAGCAAACATTTTAATGCTTTCATAACACACCATAATACTTACCTGTCTGGTTGTCCACGTTGTGATGAACATTGTACGTCGAGTAGACCCATCACAACTGTAGGATTCATTTGGCTGTTTGGTTGTCCACGTTGTGATGAACATTGTACGTCGAGTAGACCCATCACAACTGTAGGATTCATTTGGAGAAGTCAAACATCTTTCATAACACACCATAATACTTACCTGGGTGGTTGTCCACGTTGTGATGAACGTCGAGTAGACCCATCACAACTGTAGGATTCATTTGGAGAAGTCAAACAACGACGCTGCAGTGTTGAGCTAGAGCCCCGCCCACTGCAGACCTCCCTATATATTCTCCTCCGGCTCAAAACGGCACAGAACTCTCCAGCAGTCGAAGGGAGCACATCCTGCTGTAGAGAAAAATAGAGTAGCCGTAAGTCTAGGGGATTAGAAGTGCCCCACCTACTAGGGAATTAGAAGTGTCCCAGTAGGCACAGACTCGCAGTTAAAAAGATGTTTACATCCTGCAATCAGTGCAAAGCCAGCCTGAAGAGGTCAAGAGACCGAAACGCGTCGCTGGATGGCAGGGCCAGTCATGCCCGTCACTAATTTGGCTGTTGGTGTCTGACGCAGCATGCGCACCTTTCAGGGTCTTCGGGGGGTTCCGGGGTTGGTGTGGGCGTCGCCCGGGCGGGCTGCAGACGGACCGTGCATTCCCCTTCCCCCAATCCTAACCCTAACCATAATCCTAACCAAGCCTGTGCCTCCAGTCCGTCTGGGTGGCGTCCCATCATTCGTGGGCCTTCTGGGGACTTTGTTGTGGTGTGTGTGTTGTTGGGGGGCCACAAGTTTAACACACAAACTTGTTGTAGACACAACAATAAACAGGAGTCGGAGAAACATCAAAGCAAACATTTTAATGCTTTCATAACACACCATAATACTTACCTGTCTGGTTGTCCACGTTGTGATGAACATTGTACGTCGAGTAGACCCATCACAACTGTAGGATTCATTTGGCTGTTTGGTTGTCCACGTTGTGATGAACATTGTACGTCGAGTAGACCCATCACAACTGTAGGATTCATTTGGAGAAGTCAAACATCTTTCATAACACACCATAATACTTACCTGGGTGGTTGTCCACGTTGTGATGAACGTCGAGTAGACCCATCACAACTGTAGGATTCATTTGGAGAAGTCAAACAACGACGCTGCAGTGTTGAGCTAGAGCCCCGCCCACTGCAGACCTCCCTATATATTCTCCTCCGGCTCAAAACGGCACAGAACTCTCCAGCAGTCGAAGGGAGCACATCCTGCTGTAGAGAAAAATAGAGTAGCCGTAAGTCTAGGGGATTAGAAGTGCCCCACCTACTAGGGAATTAGAAGTGTCCCAGTAGGCACAGACTCGCAGTTAAAAAGATGTTTACATCCTGCAATCAGTGCAAAGCCAGCCTGAAGAGGTCAAGAGACCGAAACGCGTCGCTGGATGGCAGGGCCAGTCATGCCCGTCACTAATTTGGCTGTTGGTGTCTGACGCAGCATGCGCACCTTTCAGGGTCTTCGGGGGGTTCCGGGGTTGGTGTGGGCGTCGCCCGGGCGGGCTGCAGACGGACCGTGCATTCCCCTTCCCCCAATCCTAACCCTAACCATAATCCTAACCAAGCCTGTGCCTCCAGTCCGTCTGGGTGGCGTCCCATCATTCGTGGGCCTTCTGGGGACTTTGTTGTGGTGTGTGTGTTGTTGGGGGGCCACAAGTTTAACACACAAACTTGTTGTAGACACAACAATAAACAGGAGTCGGAGAAACATCAAAGCAAACATTTTAATGCTTTCATAACACACCATAATACTTACCTGTCTGGTTGTCCACGTTGTGATGAACATTGTACGTCGAGTAGACCCATCACAACTGTAGGATTCATTTGGCTGTTTGGTTGTCCACGTTGTGATGAACATTGTACGTCGAGTAGACCCATCACAACTGTAGGATTCATTTGGAGAAGTCAAACATCTTTCATAACACACCTTAATACTTACCTGGGTGGTTGTCCACGTTGTGATGAACGTCGAGTAGACCCATCACAACTGTAGGATTCATTTGGAGAAGTCAAACAACGACGCTGCAGTGTTGAGCTAGAGCCCCGCCCACTGCAGACCTCCCTATATATTCTCCTCCGGCTCAAAACGGCACAGAACTCTCCAGCAGTCGAAGGGAGCACATCCTGCTGTAGAGAAAAATAGAGTAGCCGTAAGTCTAGGGGATTAGAAGTGCCCCACCTACTAGGGAATTAGAAGTGTCCCAGTAGGCACAGACTCGCAGTTAAAAAGATGTTTACATCCTGCAATCAGTGCAAAGCCAGCCTGAAGAGGTCAAGAGACCGAAACGCGTCGCTGGATGGCAGGGCCAGTCATGCCCGTCACTAATTTGGCTGTTGGTGTCTGACGCAGCATGCGCACCTTTCAGGGTCTTCGGGGGGTTCCGGGGTTGGTGTGGGCGTCGCCCGGGCGGGCTGCAGACGGACCGTGCATTCCCCTTCCCCCAATCCTAACCCTAACCATAATCCTAACCAAGCCTGTGCCTCCAGTCCGTCTGGGTGGCGTCCCATCATTCGTGGGCCTTCTGGGGACTTTGTTGTGGTGTGTGTGTTGTTGGGGGGCCACAAGTTTAACACACAAACTTGTTGTAGACACAACAATAAACAGGAGTCGGAGAAACATCAAAGCAAACATTTTAATGCTTTCATAACACACCATAATACTTACCTGTCTGGTTGTCCACGTTGTGATGAACATTGTACGTCGAGTAGACCCATCACAACTGTAGGATTCATTTGGCTGTTTGGTTGTCCACGTTGTGATGAACATTGTACGTCGAGTAGACCCATCACAACTGTAGGATTCATTTGGAGAAGTCAAACATCTTTCATAACACACCATAATACTTACCTGGGTGGTTGTCCACGTTGTGATGAACGTCGAGTAGACCCATCACAACTGTAGGATTCATTTGGAGAAGTCAAACAACGACGCTGCAGTGTTGAGCTAGAGCCCCGCCCACTGCAGACCTCCCTATATATTCTCCTCCGGCTCAAAACGGCACAGAACTCTCCAGCAGTCGAAGGGAGCACATCCTGCTGTAGAGAAAAATAGAGTAGCCGTAAGTCTAGGGGATTAGAAGTGCCCCACCTACTAGGGAATTAGAAGTGTCCCAGTAGGCACAGACTCGCAGTTAAAAAGATGTTTACATCCTGCAATCAGTGCAAAGCCAGCCTGAAGAGGTCAAGAGACCGAAACGCGTCGCTGGATGGCAGGGCCAGTCATGCCCGTCACTAATTTGGCTGTTGGTGTCTGACGCAGCATGCGCACCTTTCAGGGTCTTCGGGGGGTTCCGGGGTTGGTGTGGGCGTCGCCCGGGCGGGCTGCAGACGGACCGTGCATTCCCCTTCCCCCAATCCTAACCCTAACCATAATCCTAACCAAGCCTGTGCCTCCAGTCCGTCTGGGTGGCGTCCCATCATTCGTGGGCCTTCTGGGGACTTTGTTGTGGTGTGTGTGTTGTTGGGGGGCCACAAGTTTAACACACAAACTTGTTGTAGACACAACAATAAACAGGAGTCGGAGAAACATCAAAGCAAACATTTTAATGCTTTCATAACACACCATAATACTTACCTGTCTGGTTGTCCACGTTGTGATGAACATTGTACGTCGAGTAGACCCATCACAACTGTAGGATTCATTTGGCTGTTTGGTTGTCCACGTTGTGATGAACATTGTACGTCGAGTAGACCCATCACAACTGTAGGATTCATTTGGAGAAGTCAAACATCTTTCATAACACACCATAATACTTACCTGGGTGGTTGTCCACGTTGTGATGAACGTCGAGTAGACCCATCACAACTGTAGGATTCATTTGGAGAAGTCAAACAACGACGCTGCAGTGTTGAGCTAGAGCCCCGCCCACTGCAGACCTCCCTATATATTCTCCTCCGGCTCAAAACGGCACAGAACTCTCCAGCAGTCGAAGGGAGCACATCCTGCTGTAGAGAAAAATAGAGTAGCCGTAAGTCTAGGGGATTAGAAGTGCCCCACCTACTAGGGAATTAGAAGTGTCCCAGTAGGCACAGACTCGCAGTTAAAAAGATGTTTACATCCTGCAATCAGTGCAAAGCCAGCCTGAAGAGGTCAAGAGACCGAAACGCGTCGCTGGATGGCAGGGCCAGTCATGCCCGTCACTAATTTGGCTGTTGGTGTCTGACGCAGCATGCGCACCTTTCAGGGTCTTCGGGGGGTTCCGGGGTTGGTGTGGGCGTCGCCCGGGCGGGCTGCAGACGGACCGTGCATTCCCCTTCCCCCAATCCTAACCCTAACCATAATCCTAACCAAGCCTGTGCCTCCAGTCCGTCTGGGTGGCGTCCCATCATTCGTGGGCCTTCTGGGGACTTTGTTGTGGTGTGTGTGTTGTTGGGGGGCCACAAGTTTAACACACAAACTTGTTGTAGACACAACAATAAACAGGAGTCGGAGAAACATCAAAGCAAACATTTTAATGCTTTCATAACACACCATAATACTTACCTGTCTGGTTGTCCACGTTGTGATGAACATTGTACGTCGAGTAGACCCATCACAACTGTAGGATTCATTTGGCTGTTTGGTTGTCCACGTTGTGATGAACATTGTACGTCGAGTAGACCCATCACAACTGTAGGATTCATTTGGAGAAGTCAAACATCTTTCATAACACACCATAATACTTACCTGGGTGGTTGTCCACGTTGTGATGAACGTCGAGTAGACCCATCACAACTGTAGGATTCATTTGGAGAAGTCAAACAACGACGCTGCAGTGTTGAGCTAGAGCCCCGCCCACTGCAGACCTCCCTATATATTCTCCTCCGGCTCAAAACGGCACAGAACTCTCCAGCAGTCGAAGGGAGCACATCCTGCTGTAGAGAAAAATAGAGTAGCCGTAAGTCTAGGGGATTAGAAGTGCCCCACCTACTAGGGAATTAGAAGTGTCCCAGTAGGCACAGACTCGCAGTTAAAAAGATGTTTACATCCTGCAATCAGTGCAAAGCCAGCCTGAAGAGGTCAAGAGACCGAAACGCGTCGCTGGATGGCAGGGCCAGTCATGCCCGTCACTAATTTGGCTGTTGGTGTCTGACGCAGCATGCGCACCTTTCAGGGTCTTCGGGGGGTTCCGGGGTTGGTGTGGGCGTCGCCCGGGCGGGCTGCAGACGGACCGTGCATTCCCCTTCCCCCAATCCTAACCCTAACCATAATCCTAACCAAGCCTGTGCCTCCAGTCCGTCTGGGTGGCGTCCCATCATTCGTGGGCCTTCTGGGGACTTTGTTGTGGTGTGTGTGTTGTTGGGGGGCCACAAGTTTAACACACAAACTTGTTGTAGACACAACAATAAACAGGAGTCGGAGAAACATCAAAGCAAACATTTTAATGCTTTCATAACACACCATAATACTTACCTGTCTGGTTGTCCACGTTGTGATGAACATTGTACGTCGAGTAGACCCATCACAACTGTAGGATTCATTTGGCTGTTTGGTTGTCCACGTTGTGATGAACATTGTACGTCGAGTAGACCCATCACAACTGTAGGATTCATTTGGAGAAGTCAAACATCTTTCATAACACACCATAATACTTACCTGGGTGGTTGTCCACGTTGTGATGAACGTCGAGTAGACCCATCACAACTGTAGGATTCATTTGGAGAAGTCAAACAACGACGCTGCAGTGTTGAGCTAGAGCCCCGCCCACTGCAGACCTCCCTATATATTCTCCTCCGGCTCAAAACGGCACAGAACTCTCCAGCAGTCGAAGGGAGCACATCCTGCTGTAGAGAAAAATAGAGTAGCCGTAAGTCTAGGGGATTAGAAGTGCCCCACCTACTAGGGAATTAGAAGTGTCCCAGTAGGCACAGACTCGCAGTTAAAAAGATGTTTACATCCTGCAATCAGTGCAAAGCCAGCCTGAAGAGGTCAAGAGACCGAAACGCGTCGCTGGATGGCAGGGCCAGTCATGCCCGTCACTAATTTGGCTGTTGGTGTCTGACGCAGCATGCGCACCTTTCAGGGTCTTCGGGGGGTTCCGGGGTTGGTGTGGGCGTCGCCCGGGCGGGCTGCAGACGGACCGTGCATTCCCCTTCCCCCAATCCTAACCCTAACCATAATCCTAACCAAGCCTGTGCCTCCAGTCCGTCTGGGTGGCGTCCCATCATTCGTGGGCCTTCTGGGGACTTTGTTGTGGTGTGTGTGTTGTTGGGGGGCCACAAGTTTAACACACAAACTTGTTGTAGACACAACAATAAACAGGAGTCGGAGAAACATCAAAGCAAACATTTTAATGCTTTCATAACACACCATAATACTTACCTGTCTGGTTGTCCACGTTGTGATGAACATTGTACGTCGAGTAGACCCATCACAACTGTAGGATTCATTTGGCTGTTTGGTTGTCCACGTTGTGATGAACATTGTACGTCGAGTAGACCCATCACAACTGTAGGATTCATTTGGAGAAGTCAAACATCTTTCATAACACACCATAATACTTACCTGGGTGGTTGTCCACGTTGTGATGAACGTCGAGTAGACCCATCACAACTGTAGGATTCATTTGGAGAAGTCAAACAACGACGCTGCAGTGTTGAGCTAGAGCCCCGCCCACTGCAGACCTCCCTATATATTCTCCTCCGGCTCAAAACGGCACAGAACTCTCCAGCAGTCGAAGGGAGCACATCCTGCTGTAGAGAAAAATAGAGTAGCCGTAAGTCTAGGGGATTAGAAGTGCCCCACCTACTAGGGAATTAGAAGTGTCCCAGTAGGCACAGACTCGCAGTTAAAAAGATGTTTACATCCTGCAATCAGTGCAAAGCCAGCCTGAAGAGGTCAAGAGACCGAAACGCGTCGCTGGATGGCAGGGCCAGTCATGCCCGTCACTAATTTGGCTGTTGGTGTCTGACGCAGCATGCGCACCTTTCAGGGTCTTCGGGGGGTTCCGGGGTTGGTGTGGGCGTCGCCCGGGCGGGCTGCAGACGGACCGTGCATTCCCCTTCCCCCAATCCTAACCCTAACCATAATCCTAACCAAGCCTGTGCCTCCAGTCCGTCTGGGTGGCGTCCCATCATTCGTGGGCCTTCTGGGGACTTTGTTGTGGTGTGTGTGTTGTTGGGGGGCCACAAGTTTAACACACAAACTTGTTGTAGACACAACAATAAACAGGAGTCGGAGAAACATCAAAGCAAACATTTTAATGCTTTCATAACACACCATAATACTTACCTGTCTGGTTGTCCACGTTGTGATGAACATTGTACGTCGAGTAGACCCATCACAACTGTAGGATTCATTTGGCTGTTTGGTTGTCCACGTTGTGATGAACATTGTACGTCGAGTAGACCCATCACAACTGTAGGATTCATTTGGAGAAGTCAAACATCTTTCATAACACACCATAATACTTACCTGGGTGGTTGTCCACGTTGTGATGAACGTCGAGTAGACCCATCACAACTGTAGGATTCATTTGGAGAAGTCAAACAACGACGCTGCAGTGTTGAGCTAGAGCCCCGCCCACTGCAGACCTCCCTATATATTCTCCTCCGGCTCAAAACGGCACAGAACTCTCCAGCAGTCGAAGGGAGCACATCCTGCTGTAGAGAAAAATAGAGTAGCCGTAAGTCTAGGGGATTAGAAGTGCCCCACCTACTAGGGAATTAGAAGTGTCCCAGTAGGCACAGACTCGCAGTTAAAAAGATGTTTACATCCTGCAATCAGTGCAAAGCCAGCCTGAAGAGGTCAAGAGACCGAAACGCGTCGCTGGATGGCAGGGCCAGTCATGCCCGTCACTAATTTGGCTGTTGGTGTCTGACGCAGCATGCGCACCTTTCAGGGTCTTCGGGGGGTTCCGGGGTTGGTGTGGGCGTCGCCCGGGCGGGCTGCAGACGGACCGTGCATTCCCCTTCCCCCAATCCTAACCCTAACCATAATCCTAACCAAGCCTGTGCCTCCAGTCCGTCTGGGTGGCGTCCCATCATTCGTGGGCCTTCTGGGGACTTTGTTGTGGTGTGTGTGTTGTTGGGGGGCCACAAGTTTAACACACAAACTTGTTGTAGACACAACAATAAACAGGAGTCGGAGAAACATCAAAGCAAACATTTTAATGCTTTCATAACACACCATAATACTTACCTGTCTGGTTGTCCACGTTGTGATGAACATTGTACGTCGAGTAGACCCATCACAACTGTAGGATTCATTTGGCTGTTTGGTTGTCCACGTTGTGATGAACATTGTACGTCGAGTAGACCCATCACAACTGTAGGATTCATTTGGAGAAGTCAAACATCTTTCATAACACACCATAATACTTACCTGGGTGGTTGTCCACGTTGTGATGAACGTCGAGTAGACCCATCACAACTGTAGGATTCATTTGGAGAAGTCAAACAACGACGCTGCAGTGTTGAGCTAGAGCCCCGCCCACTGCAGACCTCCCTATATATTCTCCTCCGGCTCAAAACGGCACAGAACTCTCCAGCAGTCGAAGGGAGCACATCCTGCTGTAGAGAAAAATAGAGTAGCCGTAAGTCTAGGGGATTAGAAGTGCCCCACCTACTAGGGAATTAGAAGTGTCCCAGTAGGCACAGACTCGCAGTTAAAAAGATGTTTACATCCTGCAATCAGTGCAAAGCCAGCCTGAAGAGGTCAAGAGACCGAAACGCGTCGCTGGATGGCAGGGCCAGTCATGCCCGTCACTAATT
Organism: Nerophis ophidion; assembly: GCF_033978795.1. Lineage (NCBI taxonomy): Eukaryota > Metazoa > Chordata > Actinopteri > Syngnathiformes > Syngnathidae > Nerophis > Nerophis ophidion. Next base: position 27,117 of record NW_026907260.1, on the reverse strand, counting down.
TGGCTGTTGGTGTCTGACGCAGCATGCGCACCTTTCAGGGTCTTCGGGGGGTTCCGGGGTTGGTGTGGGCGTCGCCCGGGCGGGCTGCAGACGGACCGTGCATTCCCCTTCCCCCAATCCTAACCCTAACCATAATCCTAACCAAGCCTGTGCCTCCAGTCCGTCTGGGTGGCGTCCCATCATTCGTGGGCCTTCTGGGGACTTTGTTGTGGTGTGTGTGTTGTTGGGGGGCCACAAGTTTAACACACAAACTTGTTGTAGACACAACAATAAACAGGAGTCGGAGAAACATCAAAGCAAACATTTTAATGCTTTCATAACACACCATAATACTTACCTGTCTGGTTGTCCACGTTGTGATGAACATTGTACGTCGAGTAGACCCATCACAACTGTAGGATTCATTTGGCTGTTTGGTTGTCCACGTTGTGATGAACATTGTACGTCGAGTAGACCCATCACAACTGTAGGATTCATTTGGAGAAGTCAAACATCTTTCATAACACACCATAATACTTACCTGGGTGGTTGTCCACGTTGTGATGAACGTCGAGTAGACCCATCACAACTGTAGGATTCATTTGGAGAAGTCAAACAACGACGCTGCAGTGTTGAGCTAGAGCCCCGCCCACTGCAGACCTCCCTATATATTCTCCTCCGGCTCAAAACGGCACAGAACTCTCCAGCAGTCGAAGGGAGCACATCCTGCTGTAGAGAAAAATAGAGTAGCCGTAAGTCTAGGGGATTAGAAGTGCCCCACCTACTAGGGAATTAGAAGTGTCCCAGTAGGCACAGACTCGCAGTTAAAAAGATGTTTACATCCTGCAATCAGTGCAAAGCCAGCCTGAAGAGGTCAAGAGACCGAAACGCGTCGCTGGATGGCAGGGCCAGTCATGCCCGTCACTAATTTGGCTGTTGGTGTCTGACGCAGCATGCGCACCTTTCAGGGTCTTCGGGGGGTTCCGGGGTTGGTGTGGGCGTCGCCCGGGCGGGCTGCAGACGGACCGTGCATTCCCCTTCCCCCAATCCTAACCCTAACCATAATCCTAACCAAGCCTGTGCCTCCAGTCCGTCTGGGTGGCGTCCCATCATTCGTGGGCCTTCTGGGGACTTTGTTGTGGTGTGTGTGTTGTTGGGGGGCCACAAGTTTAACACACAAACTTGTTGTAGACACAACAATAAACAGGAGTCGGAGAAACATCAAAGCAAACATTTTAATGCTTTCATAACACACCATAATACTTACCTGTCTGGTTGTCCACGTTGTGATGAACATTGTACGTCGAGTAGACCCATCACAACTGTAGGATTCATTTGGCTGTTTGGTTGTCCACGTTGTGATGAACATTGTACGTCGAGTAGACCCATCACAACTGTAGGATTCATTTGGAGAAGTCAAACATCTTTCATAACACACCATAATACTTACCTGGGTGGTTGTCCACGTTGTGATGAACGTCGAGTAGACCCATCACAACTGTAGGATTCATTTGGAGAAGTCAAACAACGACGCTGCAGTGTTGAGCTAGAGCCCCGCCCACTGCAGACCTCCCTATATATTCTCCTCCGGCTCAAAACGGCACAGAACTCTCCAGCAGTCGAAGGGAGCACATCCTGCTGTAGAGAAAAATAGAGTAGCCGTAAGTCTAGGGGATTAGAAGTGCCCCACCTACTAGGGAATTAGAAGTGTCCCAGTAGGCACAGACTCGCAGTTAAAAAGATGTTTACATCCTGCAATCAGTGCAAAGCCAGCCTGAAGAGGTCAAGAGACCGAAACGCGTCGCTGGATGGCAGGGCCAGTCATGCCCGTCACTAATTTGGCTGTTGGTGTCTGACGCAGCATGCGCACCTTTCAGGGTCTTCGGGGGGTTCCGGGGTTGGTGTGGGCGTCGCCCGGGCGGGCTGCAGACGGACCGTGCATTCCCCTTCCCCCAATCCTAACCCTAACCATAATCCTAACCAAGCCTGTGCCTCCAGTCCGTCTGGGTGGCGTCCCATCATTCGTGGGCCTTCTGGGGACTTTGTTGTGGTGTGTGTGTTGTTGGGGGGCCACAAGTTTAACACACAAACTTGTTGTAGACACAACAATAAACAGGAGTCGGAGAAACATCAAAGCAAACATTTTAATGCTTTCATAACACACCATAATACTTACCTGTCTGGTTGTCCACGTTGTGATGAACATTGTACGTCGAGTAGACCCATCACAACTGTAGGATTCATTTGGCTGTTTGGTTGTCCACGTTGTGATGAACATTGTACGTCGAGTAGACCCATCACAACTGTAGGATTCATTTGGAGAAGTCAAACATCTTTCATAACACACCATAATACTTACCTGGGTGGTTGTCCACGTTGTGATGAACGTCGAGTAGACCCATCACAACTGTAGGATTCATTTGGAGAAGTCAAACAACGACGCTGCAGTGTTGAGCTAGAGCCCCGCCCACTGCAGACCTCCCTATATATTCTCCTCCGGCTCAAAACGGCACAGAACTCTCCAGCAGTCGAAGGGAGCACATCCTGCTGTAGAGAAAAATAGAGTAGCCGTAAGTCTAGGGGATTAGAAGTGCCCCACCTACTAGGGAATTAGAAGTGTCCCAGTAGGCACAGACTCGCAGTTAAAAAGATGTTTACATCCTGCAATCAGTGCAAAGCCAGCCTGAAGAGGTCAAGAGACCGAAACGCGTCGCTGGATGGCAGGGCCAGTCATGCCCGTCACTAATTTGGCTGTTGGTGTCTGACGCAGCATGCGCACCTTTCAGGGTCTTCGGGGGGTTCCGGGGTTGGTGTGGGCGTCGCCCGGGCGGGCTGCAGACGGACCGTGCATTCCCCTTCCCCCAATCCTAACCCTAACCATAATCCTAACCAAGCCTGTGCCTCCAGTCCGTCTGGGTGGCGTCCCATCATTCGTGGGCCTTCTGGGGACTTTGTTGTGGTGTGTGTGTTGTTGGGGGGCCACAAGTTTAACACACAAACTTGTTGTAGACACAACAATAAACAGGAGTCGGAGAAACATCAAAGCAAACATTTTAATGCTTTCATAACACACCATAATACTTACCTGTCTGGTTGTCCACGTTGTGATGAACATTGTACGTCGAGTAGACCCATCACAACTGTAGGATTCATTTGGCTGTTTGGTTGTCCACGTTGTGATGAACATTGTACGTCGAGTAGACCCATCACAACTGTAGGATTCATTTGGAGAAGTCAAACATCTTTCATAACACACCATAATACTTACCTGGGTGGTTGTCCACGTTGTGATGAACGTCGAGTAGACCCATCACAACTGTAGGATTCATTTGGAGAAGTCAAACAACGACGCTGCAGTGTTGAGCTAGAGCCCCGCCCACTGCAGACCTCCCTATATATTCTCCTCCGGCTCAAAACGGCACAGAACTCTCCAGCAGTCGAAGGGAGCACATCCTGCTGTAGAGAAAAATAGAGTAGCCGTAAGTCTAGGGGATTAGAAGTGCCCCACCTACTAGGGAATTAGAAGTGTCCCAGTAGGCACAGACTCGCAGTTAAAAAGATGTTTACATCCTGCAATCAGTGCAAAGCCAGCCTGAAGAGGTCAAGAGACCGAAACGCGTCGCTGGATGGCAGGGCCAGTCATGCCCGTCACTAATTTGGCTGTTGGTGTCTGACGCAGCATGCGCACCTTTCAGGGTCTTCGGGGGGTTCCGGGGTTGGTGTGGGCGTCGCCCGGGCGGGCTGCAGACGGACCGTGCATTCCCCTTCCCCCAATCCTAACCCTAACCATAATCCTAACCAAGCCTGTGCCTCCAGTCCGTCTGGGTGGCGTCCCATCATTCGTGGGCCTTCTGGGGACTTTGTTGTGGTGTGTGTGTTGTTGGGGGGCCACAAGTTTAACACACAAACTTGTTGTAGACACAACAATAAACAGGAGTCGGAGAAACATCAAAGCAAACATTTTAATGCTTTCATAACACACCATAATACTTACCTGTCTGGTTGTCCACGTTGTGATGAACATTGTACGTCGAGTAGACCCATCACAACTGTAGGATTCATTTGGCTGTTTGGTTGTCCACGTTGTGATGAACATTGTACGTCGAGTAGACCCATCACAACTGTAGGATTCATTTGGAGAAGTCAAACATCTTTCATAACACACCATAATACTTACCTGGGTGGTTGTCCACGTTGTGATGAACGTCGAGTAGACCCATCACAACTGTAGGATTCATTTGGAGAAGTCAAACAACGACGCTGCAGTGTTGAGCTAGAGCCCCGCCCACTGCAGACCTCCCTATATATTCTCCTCCGGCTCAAAACGGCACAGAACTCTCCAGCAGTCGAAGGGAGCACATCCTGCTGTAGAGAAAAATAGAGTAGCCGTAAGTCTAGGGGATTAGAAGTGCCCCACCTACTAGGGAATTAGAAGTGTCCCAGTAGGCACAGACTCGCAGTTAAAAAGATGTTTACATCCTGCAATCAGTGCAAAGCCAGCCTGAAGAGGTCAAGAGACCGAAACGCGTCGCTGGATGGCAGGGCCAGTCATGCCCGTCACTAATTTGGCTGTTGGTGTCTGACGCAGCATGCGCACCTTTCAGGGTCTTCGGGGGTTCCGGGGTTGGTGTGGGCGTCGCCCGGGCGGGCTGCAGACGGACCGTGCATTCCCCTTCCCCCAATCCTAACCCTAACCATAATCCTAACCAAGCCTGTGCCTCCAGTCCCGTCTGGGTGGCGTCCCATCATTCGTGGGCCTTCTGGGGACTTTGTTGTGGTGTGTGTGTTGTTGGGGGGCCACAAGTTTAACACACAAACTTGTTGTAGACACAACAATAAACAGGAGTCGGAGAAACATCAAAGCAAACATTTTAATGCTTTCATAACACACCATAATACTTACCTGTCTGGTTGTCCACGTTGTGATGAACATTGTACGTCGAGTAGACCCATCACAACTGTAGGATTCATTTGGCTGTTTGGTTGTCCACGTTGTGATGAACATTGTACGTCGAGTAGACCCATCACAACTGTAGGATTCATTTGGAGAAGTCAAACATCTTTCATAACACACCATAATACTTACCTGGGTGGTTGTCCACGTTGTGATGAACGTCGAGTAGACCCATCACAACTGTAGGATTCATTTGGAGAAGTCAAACAACGACGCTGCAGTGTTGAGCTAGAGCCCCGCCCACTGCAGACCTCCCTATATATTCTCCTCCGGCTCAAAACGGCACAGAACTCTCCAGCAGTCGAAGGGAGCACATCCTGCTGTAGAGAAAAATAGAGTAGCCGTAAGTCTAGGGGATTAGAAGTGCCCCACCTACTAGGGAATTAGAAGTGTCCCAGTAGGCACAGACTCGCAGTTAAAAAGATGTTTACATCCTGCAATCAGTGCAAAGCCAGCCTGAAGAGGTCAAGAGACCGAAACGCGTCGCTGGATGGCAGGGCCAGTCATGCCCGTCACTAATTTGGCTGTTGGTGTCTGACGCAGCATGCGCACCTTTCAGGGTCTTCGGGGGGTTCCGGGGTTGGTGTGGGCGTCGCCCGGGCGGGCTGCAGACGGACCGTGCATTCCCCTTCCCCCAATCCTAACCCTAACCATAATCCTAACCAAGCCTGTGCCTCCAGTCCGTCTGGGTGGCGTCCCATCATTCGTGGGCCTTCTGGGGACTTTGTTGTGGTGTGTGTGTTGTTGGGGGGCCACAAGTTTAACACACAAACTTGTTGTAGACACAACAATAAACAGGAGTCGGAGAAACATCAAAGCAAACATTTTAATGCTTTCATAACACACCATAATACTTACCTGTCTGGTTGTCCACGTTGTGATGAACATTGTACGTCGAGTAGACCCATCACAACTGTAGGATTCATTTGGCTGTTTGGTTGTCCACGTTGTGATGAACATTGTACGTCGAGTAGACCCATCACAACTGTAGGATTCATTTGGAGAAGTCAAACATCTTTCATAACACACCATAATACTTACCTGGGTGGTTGTCCACGTTGTGATGAACGTCGAGTAGACCCATCACAACTGTAGGATTCATTTGGAGAAGTCAAACAACGACGCTGCAGTGTTGAGCTAGAGCCCCGCCCACTGCAGACCTCCCTATATATTCTCCTCCGGCTCAAAACGGCACAGAACTCTCCAGCAGTCGAAGGGAGCACATCCTGCTGTAGAGAAAAATAGAGTAGCCGTAAGTCTAGGGGATTAGAAGTGCCCCACCTACTAGGGAATTAGAAGTGTCCCAGTAGGCACAGACTCGCAGTTAAAAAGATGTTTACATCCTGCAATCAGTGCAAAGCCAGCCTGAAGAGGTCAAGAGACCGAAACGCGTCGCTGGATGGCAGGGCCAGTCATGCCCGTCACTAATTTGGCTGTTGGTGTCTGACGCAGCATGCGCACCTTTCAGGGTCTTCGGGGGGTTCCGGGGTTGGTGTGGGCGTCGCCCGGGCGGGCTGCAGACGGACCGTGCATTCCCCTTCCCCCAATCCTAACCCTAACCATAATCCTAACCAAGCCTGTGCCTCCAGTCCGTCTGGGTGGCGTCCCATCATTCGTGGGCCTCATTCGTGGGCCTTCTGGGGACTTTGTTGTGGTGTGTGTGTTGTTGGGGGGCCACAAGTTTAACACACAAACTTGTTGTAGACACAACAATAAACAGGAGTCGGAGAAACATCAAAGCAAACATTTTAATGCTTTCATAACACACCATAATACTTACCTGTCTGGTTGTCCACGTTGTGATGAACATTGTACGTCGAGTAGACCCATCACAACTGTAGGATTCATTTGGCTGTTTGGTTGTCCACGTTGTGATGAACATTGTACGTCGAGTAGACCCATCACAACTGTAGGATTCATTTTGGAGAAGTCAAACATCTTTCATAACACACCATAATACTTACCTGGGTGGTTGTCCACGTTGTGATGAACGTCGAGTAGACCCATCACAACTGTAGGATTCATTTGGAGAAGTCAAACAACGACGCTGCAGTGTTGAGCTAGAGCCCCGCCCACTGCAGACCTCCCTATATATTCTCCTCCGGCTCAAAACGGCACAGAACTCTCCAGCAGTCAGAAGGGAGCACATCCTGCTGTAGAGAAAAATAGAGTAGCCGTAAGTCTAGGGGATTAGAAGTGCCCCACCTACTAGGGAATTAGAAGTGTCCCAGTAGGCACAGACTCGCAGTTAAAAAGATGTTTACATCCTGCAATCAGTGCAAAGCCAGCCTGAGAGGTCAAGAGACCGAAACGGCGTCGCTGGATGGCAGGGCCAGTCATGCCCGTCACTAATTTGGCTGTTGGTGTCTGACGCAGCATGCGCACCTTTCAGGGTCTTCGGGGGGTTCCGGGGTTGGTGTGGGCGTCGCCCGGGCGGGCTGCAGACGGACCGTGCATTCCCCTTCCCCCAATCCTAACCCTAACCATAATCCTAACCAAGCCTGTGCCTCCAGTCCGTCTGGGTGGCGTCCCATCATTCGTGGGCCTTCTGGGGACTTTGTTGTGGTGTGTGTGTTGTTGGGGGGCCACAAGTTTAACACACAAAACTTGTTGTAGACACAACAATAAACAGGAGTCGGAGAAACATCAAAGCAAACATTTTAATGCTTTCATAACACACCATAATACTTACCTGTCTGGTTGTCCACGTTGTGATGAACATTGTACGTCGAGTAGACCCATCACAACTGTAGGATTCATTTGGCTGTTTGGTTGTCCACGTTGTGATGAACATTGTACGTCGAGTAGACCCATCACAACTGTAGGATTCATTTGGAGAAGTCAAACATCTTTCATAACACACCATAATACTTACCTGGGTGGTTGTCCACGTTGTGATGAACGTCGAGTAGACCCATCACAACTGTAGGATTCATTTGGAGAAGTCAAACAACGACGCTGCAGTGTTGAGCTAGAGCCCCGCCCACTGCAGACCTCCCTATATATTCTCCTCCGGCTCAAAACGGCACAGAACTCTCCAGCAGTCGAAGGGAGCACATCCTGCTGTAGAGAAAAATAGAGTAGCCGTAAGTCTAGGGGATTAGAAGTGCCCCACCTACTAGGGAATTAGAAGTGTCCCAGTAGGCACAGACTCGCAGTTAAAAAGATGTTTACATCCTGCAATCAGTGCAAAGCCAGCCTGAAGAGGTCAAGAGACCGAAACGCGTCGCTGGATGGCAGGGCCAGTCATGCCCGTCACTAATTTGGCTGTTGGTGTCTGACGCAGCATGCGCACCTTTCAGGGTCTTCGGGGGGTTCCGGGTTGGTGTGGGCGTCGCCCGGGCGGGCTGCAGACGGACCGTGCATTCCCCTTCCCCAATCCTAACCCTAACCATAATCCTAACCAAGCCTGTGCCTCCAGTCCGTCTGGGTGGCGTCCCATCATTCGTGGGCCTTCTGGGGACTTTGTTGTGGTGTGTGTGTTGTTGGGGGGCCACAAGTTTAACACACAAACTTGTTGTAGACACAACAATAAACAGGAGTCGGAGAAACATCAAAGCAAACATTTTAATGCTTTCATAACACACCATAATACTTACCTGTCTGGTTGTCCACGTTGTGATGAACATTGTACGTCGAGTAGACCCATCACAACTGTAGGATTCATTTGGCTGTTTGGTTGTCCACGTTGTGATGAACATTGTACGTCGAGTAGACCCATCACAACTGTAGGATTCATTTGGAGAAGTCAAACATCTTTCATAACACACCATAATACTTACCTGGGTGGTTGTCCACGTTGTGATGAACGTCGAGTAGACCCATCACAACTGTAGGATTCATTTGGAGAAGTCAAACAACGACGCTGCAGTGTTGAGCTAGAGCCCCGCCCACTGCAGACCTCCCTATATATTCTCCTCCGGCTCAAAACGGCACAGAACTCTCCAGCAGTCGAAGGGAGCACATCCTGCTGTAGAGAAAAATAGAGTAGCCGTAAGTCTAGGGGATTAGAAGTGCCCCACCTACTAGGGAATTAGAAGTGTCCCAGTAGGCACAGACTCGCAGTTAAAAAGATGTTTACATCCTGCAATCAGTGCAAAGCCAGCCTGAAGAGGTCAAGAGACCGAAACGCGTCGCTGGATGGCAGGGCCAGTCATGCCCGTCACTAATTTGGCTGTTGGTGTCTGACGCAGCATGCGCACCTTTCAGGGTCTTCGGGGGTTCCGGGTTGGTGTGGGCGTCGCCCGGGCGGGCTGCAGACGGACCGTGCATTCCCCTTCCCCCAATCCTAACCCTAACCATAATCCTAACCAAGCCTGTGCCTCCAGTCCGTCTGGGTGGCGTCCCATCATTCGTGGGCCTTCTGGGGACTTTGTTGTGGTGTGTGTGTTGTTGGGGGCCACAAGTTTAACACACAAACTTGTTGTAGACACAACAATAAACAGGAGTCGGAGAAACATCAAAGCAAACATTTTAATGCTTTCATAACACACCATAATACTTACCTGTCTGGTTGTCCACGTTGTGATGACATTGTACGTCGAGTAGACCCATCACAACTGTAGGATTCATTTGGCTGTTTGGTTGTCCACGTTGTGATGAACATTGTACGTCGAGTAGACCCATCACAACTGTAGGATTCATTTGGAGAAGTCAAACATCTTTCATAACACACCATAATACTTACCTGGGTGGTTGTCCACGTTGTGATGAACGTCGAGTAGACCCATCACAACTGTAGGATTCATTTGGAGAAGTCAAACAACGACGCTGCAGTGTTGAGCTAGAGCCCCGCCCACTGCAGACCTCCCTATATATTCTCCTCCGGCTCAAAACGGCACAGAACTCTCCAGCAGTCGAAGGGAGCACATCCTGCTGTAGAGAAAAATAGAGTAGCCGTAAGTCTAGGGGATTAGAAGTGCCCCACCTACTAGGGAATTAGAAGTGTCCCAGTAGGCACAGACTCGCAGTTAAAAAGATGTTTACATCCTGCAATCAGTGCAAAGCCAGCCTGAGAGGTCAAGAGACCGAAACGCGTCGCTGGATGGCAGGGCCAGTCATGCCCGTCACTAATTTGGCTGTTGGTGTCTGACGCAGCATGCGCACCTTTCAGGGTCTTCGGGGGGTTCCGGGGTTGGTGTGGGCGTCGCCGGGCGGGCTGCAGACGGACCGTGCATTCCCCTTCCCCCAATCCTAACCCTAACCATAATCCTAACCAAGCCTGTGCCTCCAGTCCGTCTGGGTGGCGTCCCATCATTCGTGGGCCTTCTGGGGACTTTGTTGTGGTGTGTGTGTTGTTGGGGGCCACAAGTTTAACACACAAACTTGTTGTAGACACAACAATAAACAGGAGTCGGAGAAACATCAAAGCAAACATTTAATGCTTTCATAACACACCATAATACTTACCTGTCTGGTTGTCCACGTTGTGATGAACATTGTACGTCGAGTAGACCCATCACAACTGTAGGATTCATTTGGCTGTTTGGTTGTCCACGTTGTGATGAACATTGTACGTCGAGTAGACCCATCACAACTGTAGGATTCATTTGGAGAAGTCAAACATCTTTCATAACACACCATAATACTTACCTGGGTGGTTGTCCACGTTGTGATGAACGTCGAGTAGACCCATCACAACTGTAGGATTCATTTGAGAAGTCAAACAACGACGCTGCAGTGTTGAGCTAGAGCCCCGCCCACTGCAGACCTCCCTATATATTCTCCTCCGGCTCAAACGGCACAGAACTCTCCAGCAGTCGAAGGGAGCACATCCTGCTGTAGAGAAAAATAGAGTAGCCGTAAGTCTAGGGGATTAGAAGTGCCCCACCTACTAGGGAATTAGAAGTGTCCCAGTAGGCACAGACTCGCAGTTAAAAAGATGTTTACATCCTGCAATCAGTGCAAAGCCAGCCTGAAGAGGTCAAGAGACCGAAACGCGTCGCTGGATGGCAGGGCCAGTCATGCCCGTCACTAATTTGGCTGTTGGTGTCTGACGCAGCATGCGCACCTTTCAGGGTCTTCGGGGGGTTCCGGGGTTGGTGTGGGCGTCGCCCGGGCGGGCTGCAGACGGACCGTGCATTCCCTTCCCCCAATCCTAACCCTAACCATAATCCTAACCAAGCCTGTGCCTCCAGTCCGTCTGGGTGGCGTCCCATCATTCGTGGGCCTTCTGGGGACTTTGTTGTGGTGTGTGTGTTGTTGGGGGGCCACAAGTTTAACACACAAACTTGTTGTAGACACAACAATAAACAGAGTCGGAGAAACATCAAAGCAAACATTTTAATGCTTTCATAACACACCATAATACTTACCTGTCTGGTTGTCCACGTTGTGATGAACATTGTACGTCGAGTAGACCCATCACAACTGTAGGATTCATTTGGCTGTTTGGTTGTCCACGTTGTGATGAACATTGTACGTCGAGTAGACCCATCACAACTGTAGGATTCATTTGGAGAAGTCAAACATCTTTCATAACACACCATAATACTTACCTGGGTGGTTGTCCACGTTGTGATGAACGTCGAGTAGACCCATCACAACTGTAGGATTCATTTGGAGAAGTCAAACAACGACGCTGCAGTGTTGAGCTAGAGCCCCGCCCACTGCAGACCTCCCTATATATTCTCCTCCGGCTCAAAACGGCACAGAACTCTCCAGCAGTCGAAGGGAGCACATCCTGCTGTAGAGAAAAATAGAGTAGCCGTAAGTCTAGGGGATTAGAAGTGCCCCACCTACTAGGGAATTAGAAGTGTCCCAGTAGGCACAGACTCGCAGTTAAAAAGATGTTTACATCCTGCAATCAGTGCAAAGCCAGCCTGAAGAGGTCAAGAGACCGAAACGCGTCGCTGGATGGCAGGGGCCAGTCATGCCCGTCACTAATTTGGCTGTTGGTGTCTGACGCAGCATGCGCACCTTTCAGGGTCTTCGGGGGGTTCCGGGGTTGGTGTGGGCGTCGCCCGGGCGGGCTGCAGACGGACCGTGCATTCCCCTTCCCCCAATCCTAACCCTAACCATAATCCTAACCAAGCCTGTGCCTCCAGTCCGTCTGGGTGGCGTCCCATCATTCGTGGGCCTTCTGGGGACTTTGTTGTGGTGTGTGTGTTTTGGGGGGCACAAGTTTAACACACAAACTTGTTGTAGACACAACAATAAACAGGAGTCGGAGAAACATCAAAGCAAACATTTTAATGCTTTCATAACACACCATAATACTTACCTGTCTGGTTGTCCACGTTGTGATGAACATTGTACGTCGAGTAGACCCATCACAACTGTAGGATTCATTTGGCTGTTTGGTTGTCCACGTTGTGATGAACATTGTACGTCGAGTAGACCCATCACAACTGTAGGATTCATTTGGAGAAGTCAAACATCTTTCATAACACACCATAATACTTACCTGGGTGGTTGTCCACGTTGTGATGAACGTCGAGTAGACCCATCACAACTGTAGGATTCATTTGGAGAAGTCAAACAACGACGCTGCAGTGTTGAGCTAGAGCCCCGCCCACTGCAGACCTCCCTATATATTCTCCTCCGGCTCAAAACGGCACAGAACTCTCCAGCAGTCGAAGGGAGCACATCCTGGCTGTAGAGAAAAATAGAGTAGCCGTAAGTCTAGGGGATTAGAAGTGCCCCACCTACTAGGGAATTAGAAGTGTCCCAGTAGGGCACAGACTCGCAGTTAAAAAGATGTTTACATCCTGCAATCAGTGCAAAGCCAGCCTGAAGAGGTCAAGAGACCGAAACGCGTCGCTGGATGGCAGGCCAGTCATGCCCGTCACTAATTTGGCTGTTGGTGTCTGACGCAGCATGCGCACCTTTCAGGGTCTTCGGGGGTTCCGGGGTTGGTGTGGCGTCGCCCGGGCGGGCTGCAGACGGACCGTGCATTCCCCTTCCCCCAATCCTAACCCTAACCATAATCCTAACCAAGCCTGTGCCTCCAGTCCGTCTGGGTGGCGTCCCATCATTCGTGGGCCTTCTGGGGACTTTGTTGTGGTGTGTGTGTTGTTGGGGGGCCACAAGTTTAACACACAAACTTGTTGTAGACACAACAATAAACAGGAGTCGGAGAAACATCAAAGCAAACATTTTAATGCTTTCATAACACACCATAATACTTACCTGTCTGGTTGTCCACGTTGTGATGAACATTGTACGTCGAGTAGACCCATCACAACTGTAGGATTCATTTGGCTGTTTGGTTGTCCACGTTGTGATGAACATTGTACGTCGAGTAGACCCATCACAACTGTAGGATTCATTTGGAGAAGTCAAACATCTTTCATAACACACCATAATACTTACCTGGGTGGTTGTCCACGTTGTGATGAACGTCGAGTAGACCCATCACAACTGTAGGATTCATTTGGAGAAGTCAAACAACGACGCTGCAGTGTGAGCTAGAGCCCCGCCCACTGCAGACCTCCCTATATATTCTCCTCCGGCTCAAAACGGCACAGAACTCTCCAGCAGTCGAAGGAGCACATCCTGCTGTAGAGAAAAATAGAGTAGCCGTAAGTCTAGGGGATTAGAAGTGCCCCACCTACTAGGAATTAGAAGTGTCCCAGTAGGCACAGACTCGCAGTTAAAAGATGTTTACATCCTGCAATCAGTGCAAAGCCAGCCTGAAGAGGTCAAGAGACCGAAACGCGTCGCTGGATGGCAGGGCCAGTCATGCCCGTCACTAATTTGGCTGTTGGTGTCTGACGCAGCATGCGCACCTTTCAGGGTCTTCGGGGGGTTCCGGGGTTGGTGTGGGCGTCGCCCGGGCGGGCTGCAGACGGACCGTGCATTCCCCTTCCCCCAATCCTAACCCTAACCATAATCCTAACCAAGCCTGTGCCTCCAGTCCGTCTGGGTGGCGTCCCATCATTCGTGGGCCTTCTGGGGACTTCTGTTGTGGTGTGTGTGTTGTTGGGGGCCACAAGTTTAACACACAAACTTGTTGTAGACACAACAATAAACAGGAGTCGGAGAAACATCAAAGCAAACATTTTAATGCTTTCATAACACACCATAATACTTACCTGTCTGGTTGTCCACGTTGTGATGAACATTGTACGTCGAGTAGACCCATCACAACTGTAGGATTCATTTGGCTGTTTGGTTGTCCACGTTGTGATGAACATTGTACGTCGAGTAGACCCATCACAACTGTAGGATTCATTTGGAGAAGTCAAACATCTTTCATAACACACCATAATACTTACCTGGGTGGTTGTCCACGTTGTGATGAACGTCGAGTAGACCCATCACAACTGTAGGATTCATTTGGAGAAGTCAAACAACGACGCTGCAGTGTTGAGCTAGAGCCCCGCCCACTGCAGACCTCCCTATATATTCTCCTCCGGCTCAAAACGGCACAGAACTCTCCAGCAGTCGAAGGGAGCACATCCTGCTGTAGAGAAAAATAGAGTAGCCGTAAGTCTAGGGGATTAGAAGTGCCCCACCTACTAGGGAATTAGAAGTGTCCCAGTAGGCACAGACTCGCAGTTAAAAAGATGTTTACATCCTGCAATCAGTGCAAAGCCAGCCTGAAGAGGTCAAGAGACCGAAACGCGTCGCTGGATGGCAGGGCCAGTCATGCCCGTCACTAATTTGGCTGTTGGTGTCTGACGCAGCATGCGCACCTTTCAGGTCTTCGGGGGGTTCCGGGGTTGGTGTGGGCGTCGCCCGGGCGGGCTGCAGACGGACCGTGCATTCCCCTTCCCCCAATCCTAACCCTAACCATAATCCTAACCAAGCCTGTGCCTCCAGTCCGTCTGGGTGGCGTCCCATCATTCGTGGGCCTTCTGGGGACTTTGTTGTGGTGTGTGTGTTGTTGGGGGGCCACAAGTTTAACACACAAACTTGTTGTAGACACAACAATAAACAGGAGTCGGAGAACATCAAAGCAAACATTTTAATGCTTTCATAACACACCATAATACTTACCTGTCTGGTTGTCCACGTTGTGATGAACATTGTACGTCGAGTAGACCCATCACAACTGTAGGATTCATTTGGCTGTTTGGTTGTCCACGTTGTGATGAACATTGTACGTCGAGTAGACCCATCACAACTGTAGGATTCATTTGGAGAAGTCAAACATCTTTCATAACACACCATAATACTTACCTGGGTGGTTGTCCACGTTGTGATGAACGTCGAGTAGACCCATCACAACTGTAGGATTCATTTGGAGAAGTCAAACAACGACGCTGCAGTGTTGAGCTAGAGCCCCGCCCACTGCAGACCTCCCTATATATTCTCCTCCGGCTCAAAACGGCACAGAACTCTCCAGCAGTCGAAGGGAGCACATCCTGCTGTAGAGAAAAATAGAGTAGCCGTAAGTCTAGGGGATTAGAAGTGCCCCACCTACTAGGGAATTAGAAGTGTCCCAGTAGGCACAGACTCGCAGTTAAAAGATGTTTACATCCTGCAATCAGTGCAAAGCCAGCCTGAAGAGGTCAAGAGACCGAAACGCGTCGCTGGATGGCAGGGCCAGTCATGCCCGTCACTAATTTGGCTGTTGGTGTCTGACGCAGCATGCGCACCTTTCAGGGTCTTCGGGGGGTTCCGGGGTTGGTGTGGGCGTCGCCCGGGCGGGCTGCAGACGGACCGTGCATTCCCCTTCCCCCAATCCTAACCCTAACCATAATCCTAACCAAGCCTGTGCCTCCAGTCCGTCTGGGTGGCGTCCCATCATTCGTGGGCCTTCTGGGGACTTTGTTGTGGTGTGTGTGTTGTTGGGGGGCCACAAGTTTAACACACAAACTTGTTGTAGACACAACAATAAACAGGAGTCGGAGAAACATCAAAGCAAACATTTTAATGCTTTCATAACACACCATAATACTTACCTGTCTGGTTGTCCACGTTGTGATGAACATTGTACGTCGAGTAGACCCATCACAACTGTAGGATTCATTTGGCTGTTGGTTGTCCACGTTGTGATGAACATTGTACGTCGAGTAGACCCATCACAACTGTAGGATTCATTTGGAGAAGTCAAACATCTTTCATAACACACCATAATACTTACCTGGGTGGTTGTCCACGTTGTGATGAACGTCGAGTAGACCCATCACAACTGTAGGATTCATTTGGAGAAGTCAAACAACGACGCTGCAGTGTTGAGCTAGAGCCCCGCCCACTGCAGACCTCCCTATATATTCTCCTCCGGCTCAAAACGGCACAGAACTCTCCAGCAGTCGAAGGGAGCACATCCTGCTGTAGAGAAAAATAGAGTAGCCGTAAGTCTAGGGATTAGAAGTGCCCCACCTACTAGGGAATTAGAAGTGTCCCAGTAGGCACAGACTCGCAGTTAAAAAGATGTTTACATCCTGCAATCAGTGCAAAGCCAGCCTGAAGAGGTCAAGAGACCGAAACGCGTCGCTGGATGGCAGGGCCAGTCATGCCCGTCACTAATTTGGCTGTTGGTGTCTGACGCAGCATGCGCACCTTTCAGGGTCTTCGGGGGGTTCCGGGGGTTGGTGTGGGCGTCGCCCGGGCGGGCTGCAGACGGACCGTGCATTCCCCTTCCCCCAATCCTAACCCTAACCATAATCCTAACCAAGCCTGTGCCTCCAGTCCGTCTGGGTGGCGTCCCATCATTCGTGGGCCTTCTGGGGACTTTGTTGTGGTGTGTGTGTTGTTGGGGGGCCACAAGTTTAACACACAAACTTGTTGTAGACACAACAATAAACAGGAGTCGGAGAAACATCAAAGCAAACATTTTAATGCTTTCATAACACACCATAATACTTACCTGTCTGGTTGTCCACGTTGTGATGAACATTGTACGTCGAGTAGACCCATCACAACTGTAGGATTCATTTGGCTGTTTGTTGTCCACGTTGTGATGAACATTGTACGTCGAGTAGACCCATCACAACTGTAGGATTCATTTGGAGAAGTCAAACATCTTTCATAACACACCATAATACTTACCTGGGTGGTTGTCCACGTTGTGATGAACGTCGAGTAGACCCATCACAACTGTAGGATTCATTTGGAGAAGTCAAACAACGACGCTGCAGTGTTGAGCTAGAGCCCCGCCCACTGCAGACCTCCCTATATATTCTCCTCCGGCTCAAAACGGCACAGAACTCTCCAGCAGTCGAAGGGAGCACATCCTGCTGTAGAGAAAAATAGAGTAGCCGTAAGTCTAGGGGATTAGAAGTGCCCCACCTACTAGGGAATTAGAAGTGTCCCAGTAGGCACAGACTCGCAGTTAAAAGATGTTTACATCCTGCAATCAGTGCAAAGCCAGCCTGAAGAGGTCAAGAGACCGAAACGCGTCGCTGGATGGCAGGGCCAGTCATGCCCGTCACTAATTTGGCTGTTGGTGTCTGACGCAGCATGCGCACCTTTCAGGGTCTTCGGGGGGTTCCGGGGTTGGTGTGGGCGTCGCCCGGGCGGGCTGCAGACGGACCGTGCATTCCCCTTCCCCCAATCCTAACCCTAACCATAATCCTAACCAAGCCTGTGCCTCCAGTCCGTCTGGGTGGCGTCCCATCATTCGTGGGCCTTCTGGGGACTTTGTTGTGGTGTGTGTGTTGTTGGGGGCCACAAGTTTAACACACAAACTTGTTGTAGACACAACAATAAACAGGAGTCGGAGAAACATCAAAGCAAACATTTTAATGCTTTCATAACACACCATAATACTTACCTGTCTGGTTGTCCACGTTGTGATGAACATTGTACGTCGAGTAGACCCATCACAACTGTAGGATTCATTTGGCTGTTTGGTTGTCCACGTTGTGATGAACATTGTACGTCGAGTAGACCCATCACAACTGTAGGATTCATTTGGAGAAGTCAAACATCTTTCATAACACACCATAATACTTACCTGGGTGGTTGTCCACGTTGTGATGAACGTCGAGTAGACCCATCACAACTGTAGGATTCATTTGGAGAAGTCAAACAACGACGCTGCAGTGTTGAGCTAGAGCCCCGCCCACTGCAGACCTCCCTATATATTCTCCTCCGGCTCAAAACGGCACAGAACTCTCCAGCAGTCGAAGGGAGCACATCCTGCTGTAGAGAAAAATAGAGTAGCCGTAAGTCTAGGGATTAGAAGTGCCCCACCTACTAGGGAATTAGAAGTGTCCCAGTAGGCACAGACTCGCAGTTAAAAAGATGTTTACATCCTGCAATCAGTGCAAAGCCAGCCTGAAGAGGTCAAGAGACCGAAACGCGTCGCTGGATGGCAGGGCCAGTCATGCCCGTCACTAATTTGGCTGTTGGTGTCTGACGCAGCATGCGCACCTTTCAGGGTCTTCGGGGGGTTCCGGGGTTGGTGTGGGCGTCGCCCGGGCGGGCTGCAGACGGACCGTGCATTCCCCTTCCCCAATCCTAACCCTAACCATAATCCTAACCAAGCCTGTGCCTCCAGTCCGTCTGGGTGGCGTCCCATCATTCGTGGGCCTTCTGGGGACTTTGTTGTGGTGTGTGTGTTGTTGGGGGGCCACAAGTTTAACACACAAACTTGTTGTAGACACAACAATAAACAGGAGTCGGAGAAACATCAAAGCAAACATTTTAATGCTTTCATAACACACCATAATACTTACCTGTCTGTTGTCCACGTTGTGATGAACATTGTACGTCGAGTAGACCCATCACAACTGTAGGATTCATTTGGCTGTTTGGTTGTCCACGTTGTGATGAACATTGTACGTCGAGTAGACCCATCACAACTGTAGGATTCATTTGGAGAAGTCAAACATCTTTCATAACACACCATAATACTTACCTGGGTGGTTGTCCACGTTGTGATGAACGTCGAGTAGACCCATCACAACTGTAGGATTCATTTGGAGAAGTCAAACAACGACGCTGCAGTGTTGAGCTAGAGCCCCGCCCACTGCAGACCTCCCTATATATTCTCCTCCGGCTCAAAACGGCACAGAACTCTCCAGCAGTCGAAGGGAGCACATCCTGCTGTAGAGAAAAATAGAGTAGCCGTAAGTCTAGGGGATTAGAAGTGCCCACCTACTAGGGAATTAGAAGTGTCCCAGTAGGCACAGACTCGCAGTTAAAAAGATGTTTACATCCTGCAATCAGTGCAAAGCCAGCCTGAAGAGGTCAAGAGACCGAAACGCGTCGCTGGATGGCAGGGCCAGTCATGCCCGTCACTAATTTGGCTGTTGGTGTCTGACGCAGCATGCGCACCTTTCAGGGTCTTCGGGGGGTTCCGGGGTTGGTGTGGGCGTCGCCCGGGCGGGCTGCAGACGGACCGTGCATTCCCTTCCCCCAATCCTAACCCTAACCATAATCCTAACCAAGCCTGTGCCTCCAGTCCGTCTGGGTGGCGTCCCATCATTCGTGGGGCCTTCTGGGGACTTTGTTGTGGTGTGTGTGTTGTTGGGGGGCCACAAGTTTAACACACAAACTTGTTGTAGACACAACAATAAACAGGAGTCGGAGAAACATCAAAGCAAACATTTTAATGCTTTCATAACACACCATAATACTTACCTGTCTGGTTGTCCACGTTGTGATGAACATTGTACGTCGAGTAGACCCCATCACAACTGTAGGATTCATTTGGCTGTTTGGTTGTCCACGTTGTGATGAACATTGTACGTCGAGTAGACCCATCACAACTGTAGGATTCATTTGGAGAAGTCAACATCTTTCATAACACACCATAATACTTACCTGGGTGGTTGTCCACGTTGTGATGAACGTCGAGTAGACCCATCACAACTGTAGGATTCATTTGGAGAAGTCAAACAACGACGCTGCAGTGTTGAGCTAGAGCCCCGCCCACTGCAGACCTCCCTATATATTCTCCTCCGGCTCAAAACGGCACAGAACTCTCCAGCAGTCGAAGGGAGCACATCCTGCTGTAGAGAAAAATAGAGTAGCCGTAAGTCTAGGGGATTAGAAGTGCCCCACCTACTAGGGAATTAGAAGTGTCCCAGTAGGCACAGACTCGCAGTTAAAAAGATGTTTACATCCTGCAATCAGTGCAAAGCCAGCCTGAAGAGGTCAAGAGACCGAAACGCGTCGCTGGATGGCAGGGCCAGTCATGCCCGTCACTAATTTGGCTGTTGGTGTCTGACGCAGCATGCGCACCTTTCAGGTCTTCGGGGGGTTCCGGGTTGGTGTGGGCGTCGCCCGGGCGGGCTGCAGACGGGACCGTGCATTCCCCTTCCCCCAATCCTAACCCTAACCATAATCCTAACCAAGCCTGTGCCTCCAGTCCGTCTGGGTGGCGTCCCATCATTCGTGGGCCTTCTGGGGACTTTGTTGTGGTGTGTGTGTTGTTGGGGGGCCACAAGTTTAACACACAAACTTGTTGTAGACACAACAATAAACAGGAGTCGGAGAAACATCAAAGCAAACATTTTAATGCTTTCATAACACACCATAATACTTACCTGTCTGGTTGTCCACGTTGTGATGAACATTGTACGTCGAGTAGACCCATCACAACTGTAGGATTCATTTGGCTGTTTGGTTGTCCACGTTGTGATGAACATTGTACGTCGAGTAGACCCATCACAACTGTAGGATTCATTTGGAGAAGTCAAACATCTTTCATAACACACCATAATACTTACCTGGGGTGTCTTGTCCAACGTTGTGATGAACGTCGAGTAGACCCATCACAACTGTAGGATTCATTTGGAGAAGTCAAACAACGACGCTGCAGTGTTGAGCTAGAGCCCCGCCCACTGCAGACCTCCCTATATATTCTCCTCCGGCTCAAAACGGCACAGAACTCTCCAGCAGTCGAAGGGAGCACATCCTGCTGTAGAGAAAAATAGAGTAGCCGTAAGTCTAGGGGATTAGAAGTGCCCCACCCTACTAGGGAATTAGAAGTGTCCAGTAGGCACAGACTCGCAGTTAAAAAGATGTTTACATCCTGCAATCAGTGCAAAGCCAGCCTGAAGAGGTCAAGAGACCGAAACGCGTCGCTGGATGGCAGGGCCAGTCATGCCCGTCACTAATTTGGCTGTTGGTGTCTGACGCAGCATGCGCACCTTTCAGGGTCTTCGGGGGTTCCGGGGTTGGTGTGGGCGTCGCCCGGGCGGGCTGCAGACGGACCGTGCATTCCCCTTCCCCAATCCTAACCCTAACCATAATCCTAACCAAGCCTGTGCTCCAGTCCGTCTGGGTGGCGTCCCATCATTCGTGGGCCTTCTGGGGACTTTGTTGTGGTGTGTGTGTTGTTGGGGGGCCACAAGTTTAACACACAAACTTGTTGTAGACACAACAATAAACAGGAGTCGGAGAAACATCAAAGCAAACATTTTAATGCTTTCCATAACACACCATAATACTTACCTGTCTGGTTGTCCACGTTGTGATGAACATTGTACGTCGAGTAGACCCATCACAACTGTAGGATTCATTTGGCTGTTTGGTTGTCCACGTTGTGATGAACATTGTACGTCGAGTAGACCCATCACAACTGTAGGATTCATTTGGAGAAGTCAAACATCTTTCATAACACACCATAATACTTACCTGGGGTGGTTGTCCACGTTGTGATGAACGTCGAGTAGACCCATCACAACTGTAGGATTCATTTGGAGAAGTCAAACAACGACGCTGCAGTGTTGAGCTAGAGCCCCGCCCACTGCAGACCTCCCTATATATTCTCCTCCGGCTCAAAACGGCACAGAACTCTCCAGCAGTCGAAGGGAGCACATCCTGCTGTAGAGAAAAATAGAGTAGCCGTAAGTCTAGGGGATTAGAAGTGCCCCACCTACTAGGGAATTAGAAGTGTCCCAGTAGGCACAGACTCGCAGTTAAAAAGATGTTTACATCCTGCAATCAGTGCAAAGCCAGCCTGAAGAGGTCAAGAGGACCGAAACGCGTCGCTGGATGGCAGGGCCAGTCATGCCGTCACTAATTTGGCTGTTGGTGTCTGACGCAGCATGCGCACCTTTCAGGGTCTTCGGGGGGGTTCCGGGGTTGGTGTGGCGTCGCCCGGGCGGGCTGCAGACGGACCGTGCATTCCCCTTCCCCAATCCTAACCCTAACCATAATCCTAACCAAGCCTGTGCCTCCAGTCCGTCTGGGTGGCGTCCCATCATTCGTGGCCTTCTGGGGACTTTGTTGTGGTGTGTGTGTTGTTGGGGGGCCACAAGTTTAACACACAAACTTGTTGTAGACACAACAATAAACAGGAGTCGGAGAAACATCAAAGCAAACATTTTAATGCTTTCATAACACACCATAATACTTACCTGTCTGGTTGTCCACGTTGTGATGAACATTGTACGTCGAGTAGACCCATCACAACTGTAGGATTCATTTGGCTGTTTGGTTGTCCACGTTGTGATGAACATTGTAACGTCGAGTAGACCCATCACAACTGTAGGATTCATTTGGAGAAGTCAAACATCTTTCATAACACACCATAATACTTACCTGGGTGTTGTCCACGTTGTGATGAACGTCGAGTAGACCCATCACAACTGTAGGATTCATTTGGAGAAGTCAAACAACGACGCTGCAGTGTTGAGCTAGAGCCCCGCCCACTGCAGACCTCCCTATATATTCTCCTCCTGGCTCAAAACGGCACAGAACTCTCCAGCAGTCGAAGGGAGCACATCCTGCTGTAGAGAAAAATAGAGTAGCCGTAAGTCTAGGGGATTAGAAGTGCCCCACCTACTAGGGAATTAGAAGTGTCCCAGTAGGCACAGACTCGCAGTTAAAAAGATGTTTACATCCTGCAATCAGTGCAAAGCCAGCCTGAAGAGGTCAAGAGACCGAAACGCGTCGCTGGATGGCAGGGCCAGTCATGCCCGTCACTAATTTGGCTGTTGGTGTCTGACGCAGCATGCGCACCTTTCAGGGTCTTCGGGGGGTTCCGGGGTTGGTGTGGGCGTCGCCCGGGCGGGCTGCAGACGGACCGTGCATTCCCCTTCCCCCAATCCTAACCCTAACCATAATCCTAACCAAGCCTGTGCCTCCAGTCCGTCTGGGTGGCGTCCCATCATTCGTGGGCCTTCTGGGGACTTTGTTGTGGTGTGTGTGTTGTTGGGGGGGCCACAAGTTTAACACACAAACTTGTTGTAGACACAACAATAAACAGGAGTCGGAGAAACATCAAGCAAACATTTTAATGCTTTCATAACACACCATAATACTTACCTGTCTGGTTGTCCACGTTGTGATGAACATTGTACGTCGAGTAGACCCATCACAACTGTAGGATTTCATTTGGCTGTTTGGTTGTCCACGTTGTGATGAACATTGTACGTCGAGTAGACCCATCACAACTGTAGGATTCATTTGGAGAAGTCAACATCTTTCATAACACACCATAATACTTACCTGGGTGGTTGTCCACGTTGTGATGAACGTCGAGTAGACCCATCACAACTGTAGGATTCATTGGAGAAGTCAAACAACGACGCTGCAGTGTTGAGCTAGAGCCCCGCCCACTGCAGACCTCCCTATATATTCTCCTCCGGCTCAAAACGGCACAGAACTCTCCAGCAGTCGAAGGGAGCACATCCTGCTGTAGAGAAAAATAGAGTAGCCGTAAGTCTAGGGGATTAGAAGTGCCCCACCTACTAGGGAATTAGAAGTGTCCCAGTAGGCACAGACTCGCAGTAAAAAGATGTTTACATCCTGCAATCAGTGCAAAGCCAGCCTGAAGAGGTCAAGAGACCGAAACGCGTCGCTGGATGGCAGGGCCAGTCATGCCCGTCACTAATTTGGCTGTTGGTGTCTGACGCAGCATGCGCACCTTTCAGGGTCTTCGGGGGGTTCCGGGGTTGGTGTGGGCGTCGCCCGGGCGGGCTGCAGACGGACCGTGCATTCCCCTTCCCCCAATCCTAACCCTAACCATAATCCTAACCAAGCCTGTGCCTCCAGTCCGTCTGGGTGGCGTCCCATCATTCGTGGGCCTTCTGGGGACTTTGTTGTGGTGTGTGTGTTGTTGGGGGGCCACAAGTTTAACACACAAACTTGTTGTAGACACAACAATAAACAGGAGTCGGAGAAACATCAAAGCAAACATTTTAATGCTTTCATAACACACCATAATACTTACCTGTCTGGTTGTCCACGTTGTGATGAACATTGTACGTCGAGTAGACCCATCACAACTGTAGGATTCATTTGGCTGTTTGGTTGTCCACGTTGTGATGAACATTGTACGTCGAGTAGACCCATCACAACTGTAGGATTCATTTGAGAAGTCAAACATCTTTCATAACACACCATAATACTTACCTGGGTGGTTGTCCACGTTGTGATGAACGTCGAGTAGACCCATCACAACTGTAGGATTCATTTGGAGAAGTCAAACAACGACGCTGCAGTGTTGAGCTAGAGCCCCGCCCACTGCAGACCTCCCTATATATTCTCCTCCGGCTCAAAACGGCACAGAACTCTCCAGCAGTCGAAAGGGAGCACATCCTGCTGTAGAGAAAAATAGAGTAGCCGTAAGTCTAGGGATTAGAAGTGCCCCACCTACTAGGGAATTAGAAGTGTCCCAGTAGGCACAGACTCGCAGTTAAAAAGATGTTTACATCCTGCAATCAGTGCAAAGCCAGCCTGAAGAGGTCAAGAGACCGAAACGCGTCGCTGGATGGCAGGGCCAGTCATGCCCGTCACTAATTTGGCTGTTGGTGTCTGACGCAGCATGCGCACCTTTCAGGGTCTTCGGGGGGTTCCGGGGTTGGTGTGGGCGTCGCCCGGGCGGGCTGCAGACGACCGTGCATTCCCCTTCCCCCAATCCTAACCCTAACCATAATCCTAACCAAGCCTGTGCCTCCAGTCCGTCTGGGTGGCGTCCCATCATTCGTGGGCCTTCTGGGGACTTTGTTGTGGTGTGTGTTGTTGTGGGGGGGCCACAAGTTAAACACACAAACTTGTTGTAGACACAACAATAAACAGGAGTCGGAGAAACATCAAAGCAAACATTTAATGCTTTCATAACACACCATAATACTTACCTGGTCTGGTTGTCCACGTTGTGATGAACATTGTACGTCGAGTAAGACCCATCACAACTGTAGGATTCATTTGGCTGTTTGGTTGTCCACGTTGTGATGAACATTGTACGTCGAGTAGACCATCACAACTGTAGATTCATTTGGAGAAGTCAAACATCTTTCATAACACACCATAATACTTACCTGGGTGGTTGTCCACGTTGTGATGAACGTCGAGTAGACCCATCACAACTGTAGGATTCATTTGGAGAAGTCAAACAACGACGCTGCAGTGTTGAGCTAGAGCCCCGCCCACTGCAGACCTCCCTATATATTCTCCTCCGGCTCAAAACGGCACAGAACTCTCCAGCAGTCGAAGGGAGCACATCCTGCTGTAGAGAAAAATAGAGTAGCCGTAAGTCTAGGGGATTAGAAGTGCCCCACCTACTAGGGAATTAGAAGTGTCCCAGTAGGCACAGACTCGCAGTTAAAAAGATGTTTACATCCTGCAATCAGTGCAAAGCCAGCCTGAAGAGGTCAAGAGACGAAACGCGTCGCTGGATGGCAGGGCCAGTCATGCCCGTCACTAATTTGGCTGTTGGTGTCTGACGCAGCATGCGCACCTTTCAGGTCTTCGGGGGGTTCCGGGGTTGGTGTGGGCGTCGCCCCGGGCGGGCTGCAGACGGACCGTGCATTCCCCTTCCCCCAATCCTAACCCTAACCATAATCCTAACCAAGCCTGTGCCTCCAGTCCGTCTGGTGGCGTCCCATCATTCGTGGGCCTTCTGGGGACTTTGTTGTGGTGTGTGTGTTGTTGGGGGCCACAAGTTTAACACACAAACTTGTTGTAGACACAACAATAAAACAGGAGTCGGAGAAACATCAAAGCAAACATTTTAATGCTTTCATAACACACCATAATACTTACCTGTCTGGTTGTCCACGTTGTGATGAACATTGTACGTCGAGTAGACCCATCACAACTGTAGGATTCATTTGGCTGTTTGGTTGTCCACGTTGTGATGAACATTGTACGTCGAGTAGACCCATCACAACTGTAGGATTCATTTGGAGAAGTCAAACATCTTTCATAACACACCATAATACTTACCTGGGTGGTTGTCCACGTTTGTGATGAACGTCGAGTAGACCCATCACAACTGTAGGATTCATTTGGAGAAGTCAAACAACGACGCTGCAGTGTTGAGCTAGAGCCCCGCCCACTGCAGACCTCCCTATATATTCTCCTCCGGCTCAAAACGGCACAGAACTCTCCAGCAGTCGAAGGGAGCACATCCTGCTGTAGAGAAAAATAGAGTAGCCGTAAGTCTAGGGGATAGAAGTGCCCCACCTACTAGGGAATTAGAAGTGTCCCAGTAGGCACAGACTCGCAGTTAAAAAGATGTTTACATCCTGCAATCAGTGCAAAGCCAGCCTGAAGAGGTCAAGAGACCAGAAACGCGTCGCTGGATGGCAGGGCCAGTCATGCCCGTCACTAATTTGGCTGTTGGTGTCTGACGCAGCATGCGCACCTTTCAGGGTCTTCGGGGGGTTCCGGGGTTGTGTGGGCGTCCGCCCGGGCGGCTGCAGACGGACCGTGCATTCCCCTTCCCCCAATCCTAACCCTAACCATAATCCTAACCAGCCTGTGCCTCCAGTCCGTCTGGGTGGCGTCCCATCATTCGTGGGCCTTCTGGGACTTTGTTGTGGTGTGTGTGTTGTTGGGGGGCCACAAGTTTAACACACAAACTTGTTGTAGACACAACAATAAACAGGAGTCGGAGAAACATCAAAGCAAACATTTTAATGCTTTCATAACACACCATAATACTTACCTGTCTGGTTGTCCACGTTGTGATGAACATTGTACGTCGAGTAGACCCATCACAACTGTAGGATTCATTTGCTGTTTGGTTGTCCACGTTGTGATGAACATTGTACGTCGAGTAGACCCATCACAACTGTAGGATTCATTTGGAGAAGTCAAACATCTTTCATAACACACCATAATACTTACTGGGTGGTTGTCCACGTTGTTGATGAACGTCGAGTAGACCCATCACAACTGTAGGATTCATTTGGAGAAGTCAAACAACGACGCTGCAGTGTTGAGCTAGAGCCCCCGCCCACTGCAGACTCCCTATATATTCTCCTCCGGCTCAAAACGGCACAGAACCTCTCCAGCAGTCGAAGGGAGCACATCCTGCTGTAGAGAAAAATAGAGTAGCCGTAAGTCTAGGGGATTAGAAGTGCCCCACCTACTAGGGAATTAGAAGT
>NW_026907259.1:0-51158 GCF_033978795.1 Nerophis ophidion | reverse complement strand
GCTGAAGCAAATCCTTTTTTTGTATTTTTTTGCGACATTTTCGCGAAAAAAACTTTTCCAGAAATATGCATTTTCTGCCCTTTCCGGGTTTTGTCGGCACTTCTGAAGAGGTTTTGAGACATTTCCCACAACTTTAGCAACAGTATTGTGCGCCTGAAGCAAGTTCGTTTTTTGGAATTTTTGCGAAAGGCCCCCCCCTACGACATTTTCACGAAAAAAAGTTTTCCAAAAATATGCATTTTCTGCCCTTTTCAGGTTTTGCCGTCACTTCTGAAGAGGTTTTGAGACATTTCCTACAACTATATCACCAGTATTGTGCTGCTGAAGCAAATCCTTTTTTTGGATTTTTTTGCGACATTTTCGCGAAAAAAACTTTTCCAAAAATATGCATTTTCTGCCCTTTTCAGGTTTTGCCGTCACTTCTGAAGAGGTTTTGAGACATTTCCCACAACTTTAGCAACAGTATTGTGCGGCTGAAGCAAGTTCGTTTTTTGAAATTTTTGCGTAAGGCCCCCCCCTTACGACATTTTCGCGAAAAAAAGTTTTCCAAAAATATTTAAATTCTGCCCTTTTTGGGTTTTATGGGCACTTCTGAGGAGATTTTGAGACATTTCCCACAACTTTAGCAACAGTATTGTGCGGCTGAAGCAAGTTCGTTTTTTGAAATTTTTGCGTAAGGCCTCCCTTACGACATTTTCGCCCAAAAAAGTTTTCCAAAAATATGCATTTTCTGCCCTTTTCAGGTTTTGCCGTCACTTCTGAAGAGGTTTTGAGACATTTCCCACAACTTTAGCAACAGTATTGTGCGCCTGAAGCAAGTAAGTTTTTTGAAATTTTTGCGTAAGGCCCCCCCTTACGACATTTTCGCGAAATAAAGTTTTCCAAAAATATGCATTTTCTAACATTTTAAGGTTTTGTCGGCACTTCTGAAGAGGTTTTGAGACATTTCCTACAACTATAGCACCAGTATTGTGCTGCTGAAGCAAATCCTTTTTTTGTATTTTTTTGCGACATTTTCGCGAAAAAAACTTTTAAAAAAATATGCATTTTCTGCCCTTTCCGGGTTTTGTCGGCACTTCTGAAGAGGTATTGAGACATTTCCCACAACTTTAGCAACAGTATTGTGCGGCTGAAGCAAGTTCGTTTTTTGAAATTTTTGCGTAGGGCCCCCCCTTAAGACATTTTCGCGAAATAAAGTTTTCCAAAAATATTTAAATTCTGCCCTTTTTGGGTTTTATGGGCACTTCTGAGGAGATTTTGAGACATTTCCCACAACTTTAGCAACAGTATTGTGCGGCTGAAGCAAGTTCGTTTTTTGAAATTTTTGCGTAAGGCCCCCCTCTTACGACATTTTCGCGAAATAAAGTTTTCTAAAAATATACAAAATTCTGCCCTTTTCGGGTTTTGTCGGCACTTCTGAAGAGGTTTTGAGACATTTCCCACAACTTTAGCAACAGTATTGTGCGGCTGAAGCAAGTTCGTTTTTTGAAATTTTTGCGTAAGGCCCGCCCCTTACGACATTTTCGCCCAAAAAAGTTTTCCAAAAATATGCATTTTCTGCCCTTTTCAGGTTTTGCCGTCACTTCTGAAGAGGTTTTGAGACATTTCCCACAACTTTAGCAACAGTATTGTGCGCCTGAAGCAAGTTCGTTTTTTGAAATTTTTGCGTAAGGCCCCCCCCTTACGACATTTTCGCGAAATAAAGTTTTCCAAAAATATGCATTTTCTAACATTTTAAGGTTTTGTCGGCACTTCTGAAGAGGTTTTGAGACATTTCCTACAACTATAGCACCAGTATTGTGCTGCTGAAGCAAATCCTTTTTTTGTATTCTTTTGCGACATTTTCGCGAAAAAAACTTTTCAAAAAATATGCATTTTCTGCCCTTTCCGGGTTTTGTCGGCACTTCTGAAGAGGTTTTGAGACATTTCCCACAACATTAGCAACAGTATTGTGCGCCTGAAGCAAGTTCGTTTTTTTAAATTTTTGCATAAGCCCCCCCCCTTACGACATTTTCGCAAAATAAAGTTTTCCAAAAATATGCAAATTCTGCCCTTTTCGGGTTTTGTCGGCACTTCTGAAGAGGTTTTGAAACATTTCCCACAACTTTAGCAAAAGTATTGTGCGGCTGAAGCAAGTTCGTTTTTTGAAATTTTTGCGTAAGGCCCCCCCTTACGACATTTTCGCGAAATAAAGTTTTCCAAAAATATGCAAATTCTGCCCTTTTCGGGTTTTGTCGGCACTTCTGAAGAGGTTTTGAGACATTTCCCACAACTTTAGCAACAGTATTGTGCGGCTGAAGCAAGTTCGTTTTTTGAAATTTTTGCGTAAGGCCCCCCCCTTACGACATTTTTGCGAAATAAAGTTTTCCAAAAATATTTAAATTCAGCCCTTTTTGGGTTTTATGGGCACTTCTGAGGAGATTTTGAGACATTTCCCACAACTTTAGCAACAGTATTGTGCGGCTGAAGCAAGTTCGTTTTGTGAAATTTTTGCGTAAGGCCCCCCCCTTACGACATTTTCGCGAAATAAAGTTTTCTAAAAATATACAAATTCTGCCCTTTTCGGGTTTTGTCGGCACTTCTGAAGAGGTTTGAGACATTTCCCACAACTTTAGCAACAGTATTGTGTGGCTGAAGCAAGTTCGTTTTTTGAAATTTTTGCGTAAGGCCCGCCCCTTACGACATTTTCGCCCAAAAAAGTTTTCCAAAAATATGCATTTTCTGCCCTTTTCAGGTTTTGCCGTCACTTCTGAGGAGATTTTGAGACATTTCCCACAACTTTAGCAACAGTATTGTGCGCCTGAAGCAAGTTTGTTTTTTGAAATTTTTGCGTAAGGCCCCCCCCTTACGACATTTTCGCGAAATAAAGTTTTCCAAAAATATGCATTTTCTAACATTTTAAGGTTTTGTCGGCACTTCTGAAGAGGTTTTGAGACATTTCCTACAACTATAGCACCAGTATTGTGCTGCTGAAGCAAATCCTTTTTTTGTATTTTTTTGCGACATCTTCGCGAGAAAAACTTTTCCAAAAATATGCATTTTCTGCCCTTTCCGGGTTTTGTCGGCACTTCTGAAGAGGTTTTGAGACATTTCCCACAACTTTAGCAACAGTATTGTGCGCCTGAAGCAAGTTCGTTTTTTTTAATTTTTGCCTAAGCCCCCCCCCTTACGACATTTTCGCAAAATAAAGTTTTCCAAAAATATGCAAATTCTGCCCTTTTCGGGTTTTGTCGGCACTTCTGAAGAGGTTTTGAGACATTTCCCACAACTTTAGCAAAAGTATTGTGCGGCTGAAGCAAGTTCATTTTTTAAAATTTTTGCATAAGCCCCCCCCCTTACGACATTTTCGCAAAATAAAGTTTTCCAAAAATATTTAAATTCTGCCCTTTTTGGGTTTTATGGGCACTTCTGAAGAGGTTTTGAGACATTTCCCACAACTTTAGCAACAGTATTGTGCGCCTGAAGCAAGTTCGTTTTTTTTTTATTTTTGCGTAAGCCCCCCCCCTTACGACATTTTCGCGAAATAAAGTTTTCCAAAAATATGCAAATTCTGCCCTTGTCGGGTTTTGTCGGCACTTCTGAAGAGGTTTTGAGACATTTCCCACAACTTTAGCAAAAGTATTGTGCGGCTGAAGCAAGTTCGTTTTTTGAAATTTTTGCGTAAGGCCCCCCCTTACGACATTTTCTCGAAAAAAAGTTTTCCAAAAATATTTAAATTCTGCCCTTTTTGAGTTTTATGGGCACTTCTGAAGAGGTTTTGAGACATTTCCCACAACTTTAGCAACAGTATTATGCGCCTGAAGCAAGTTTGTTTTTTGAAATTTTTGCGTAAGGCCCCCCCCTTACGACATTTTCGCGAAATAAAGTTTTCCAAAAATATGCATTTTCTAACATTTTAAGGTTTTGTCGGCACTTCTGAAGAGGTTTTGAGACATTTCCTACAACTATAGCACCAGTATTGTGCTGCTGAAGCAAATCCTTTTTTTGTATTTTTTTGCGACATTTTCGCGAAAAAAACTTTTCCAGAAATATGCATTTTCTGCCCTTTCCGGGTTTTGTCGGCACTTCTGAAGAGGTTTTGAGACATTTCCCACAACTTTAGCAACAGTATTGTGCGCCTGAAGCAAGTTCGTTTTTTGGAATTTTTGCGAAAGGCCCCCCCCTACGACATTTTCACGAAAAAAAGTTTTCCAAAAATATGCATTTTCTGCCCTTTTCAGGTTTTGCCGTCACTTCTGAAGAGGTTTTGAGACATTTCCTACAACTATATCACCAGTATTGTGCAGCTGAAGAAAGTTCGTTTTTTGGAATTTTTGCGAAAGGCCCCCCCCTTATGACATTTTCGTGAAATAAAGTTTTCCAAAAATATGCAAATTCTGCCCTTTCCGGGTTTCGTCGACACTTCGGAAGAGGTTTTGAGACATTTCCCACAACTTTAGCAACAGTATTGCGCAGCTGAAGCAAGTTCGTTTTTTGAAATGTTTGCTTATGGTCCCCCCCTTACGACATTTTCGTGAAATAAAGTTTTCCAAAAATATGCAAATTCTGCCCTTTTCGGGTTTTGTCGGCACTTCTGAAGAGGTTTTGAGACATTTCCCACAACTTTAGCAACAGTATTATGGGCCTGAAGCAAGTTCGTTTTTTGAAATTTTTGCATAAAGGCCCCCCCCTTACGACATTTTCGCGAAAAAAACTTTTCAAAAAATATGCATTTTCTAACATTTTAAGGTTTTGTCGGCACTTCTGAAGAGGTTTTGAGACATTTCCTACAAATATAGCAACAGTATTGTGCTACTGAAGCAAGTTTTTTTTTTGAAATTTTTGCGTAAGGCCCGCCCCTTACGACATTTTCGCCCAAAAAAGTTTTCCAAAAATATGCATTTTCTGCCCTTTTCAGGTTTTGCCGTCACTTCTGAAGACGTTTTGTGACATTTCCCACAACTTTAGCAACAGTATTGTGCGCCTGTAGCAAGTTCGTTTTTTGAAATTTTTGCGTAAGGCCCCCCCCTTACGACATTTTCGTGAAATAAAGTTTTCCAAAAATATGCAAATTCTGCCCTTTTCGGGTATTGTCGGCACTTCTGAAGAGGTTTTGAGACATTTCCCACAACTTTAGCAACAGTATTATGCGCCTGAAGCAAGTTTGTTTTTTGAAAATCTTGCGTAAGGCCCGCCCCTTACGACATTTTCGCCAAAAAAAGTTTTCCAAAAATATGGATTTTCTGCCCTTTTCAGGTTTTGCCGTCACTTCTGAAGACGTTTTGAGACATTTGCCACAACTTTAGCAACAGTATTGTGCGCCTGAAGCAAGTTCGTTTTTTGAAATTTTCGCGTAAGCCCCCCCCCCTTACGACATTTTCGCGAAATAAAGTTTTCCAAAAATATGCATTTTCTAACATTTTAAGGTTTTGTCGGCACTTCTGAAGAGGTTTTGAGACATTTCCAAAAACTATAGCACCAGTATTGTGCTGCTGAAGCAAATCCTTTTCTTGTATTTTTTTGCGACATTTTCGCGAAAAAAACTTTTCCAAAAATATGCATTTTCTGCCCTTTCCGGGTTTTGTCGGCACTTCTGAAGAGGTTTTGAGACATTTCCCACAACTTTAGCAACAGTATTGTGCGGCTGAAGCAAGTTCGTTTTTTGAAATTTTTGCGTAAGCCCCCCCCATACGACATTTTCGCGAAATAAAGTTTTCTAAAAATATGCAAATTCTGCCCTTTTCGGGTTTTTTCGGCACTTCTGAAAAGGTTTTGAGACATTGCCCACAACTTTAGCAACAGTATTGTGCGCCTGAAGCAAGTTCGTTTTTTGAAATTTTTGCGTAAGGCCCACCCTTACGACATTTTCGCGAAATAAAGTTTTCCAAAAATATTTAAATTCTGCCCTTTTTGGGTTTTATGGGCACTTCTGAGGAGATTTTGAGACATTTCCCACAACTTTAGCAACAGTATTGTGCGGCTGAAGCAAGTTCGTTTTTGAAATTTTTGCGAAAGGCCCCCCCCTTACGACATTTTCGCGAAAACAACTTTTCCAAAAATATGCAA
This sequence comes from Nerophis ophidion, assembly GCF_033978795.1. Classification (NCBI taxonomy): domain Eukaryota; kingdom Metazoa; phylum Chordata; class Actinopteri; order Syngnathiformes; family Syngnathidae; genus Nerophis; species Nerophis ophidion. Next base: position 45,113 of record NW_026907259.1, on the reverse strand, counting down.
ATTCTGCCCTTTTCGGGTTTTGTCGGCACTTCTGAAGAGGTTTTGAGACATTTCCCACAACTTTAGCAACAGTATTGTGCGCCTGAAGCAAGTTCGTTTTTTGAAATTTTTGCGTAAGGCCCACCCTTACGACATTTTCGCAAAATAAAGTTTTCCAAAAATATGCATTTTCAAACATTTTAAGGTTTTGTCGGCACTTCTGAAGAGGTTTTGAGACATTTCCTACAACTATAGCACCAGTATTGTGCTGCTGAAGCAAATCCTTTTTTTGTATTTTTTTGCGACATTTTCGCGAAAAAAACTTTTCCAAAAATATGCATTTTCTACCCTTTCCGGGTTTTGTCGGCACTTCTGAAGAGGTTTTGAGACATTTCCCACAACTTTAGCAACAGTATTGTGCGCCTGAAGCAAGTTCGTTTTTTTTAATTTTTGCATAAGCCCCCCCCCCTTACGACATTTTCGCAAAATAAAGTTTTCCAAAAATATGCAAATTCTGCCCTTTTCGGGTTTTGTCGGCACTTCTGAAGAGGTTTTGAGACATTTCCCACAACTTTAGCAAAAGTATTGTGCGGCTGAAGCAAGTTCGTTTTTTGAAATTTTTGCGGAAGGCCCCCCCCTTACGACATTTTCGCGAAAAAAAGTTTTCCAAAAATATTTAAATTCTGGCCTTTTCGGGTTTTATGGGCACTTCTGAGGAGATTTTGAGACATTTCCCACAACTTTAGCAACAGTATTGTGCGACTGAAGCAAGTTCGTTTTTTGAAATTTTTGCGTAAGGCCCCACCCCCCCTTACGACATTTTCGCGAAAAAAAGTTTTCCAAAAATATGCATTTTCTGGCTTTTTCGGGTTTTGCCGTCACTTCTGAAGAGGTTTTGAGACATTTCCTACAACTATATCACCAGTATTGTGCGGCTGAAGCAAGTTTGTTTTTTGGAATTTTTGCGAAAGGCCCCCCCCTTATGACATTTTCGTGAAATAAAGTTTTCCAAAAATATGCAAATTCTGCCCTTTTTGAGTTTTATGGGCACTTCTGAGGAGGTTTTGAGACATTTCCCACAACTTTAGCAACAGTATTATGGGCGTGAAGCAAGTTCGTTTTTTGAAATTTTTGCGTAAGGCCCGCCCCTTACGACATTTTCGCCCAAAAAAGTTTTCAAAAAATATGCATTTTCTAACATTTTAAGGTTTTGTCGGCCCTTCTGAAGAGGTTTTGAGACATTTCCTACAAATATAGCAACAGTATTGTGCTACTGAAGCAAGTTTTTTTTTTTTAAATTTTTGCGTAAGGCCCGCCCCTTACGACATTTTCGCCAAAAACAGTTTTCCAAAAATATGCATTTTCTGCCCTTTTCAGGTTTTGCCGTCACTTCTGAAGACGTTTTGAGACATTTCCCACAACTTTAGCAACAGTATTGTGCGCCTGAAGCAAGTTCGTTTTTTGAAATTTTTGCGTAAGGCCCCCCCCTTACGACATTTTCGCGAAATAAAGTTTTCCAAAAATATGCAAATTCTGCCCTTTTAAGGTTTTGTCGGCACTTCTGAAGAGGTTTTGAGACATTTCCTACAACTATAGCACCAGTATTGTGCTGCTGAAGCAAATCCTTTTTTTGTATTTTTTTGCGACATTTTCGCGAAAAAAACTTTTCCAAAAATATGCATTTTCTGCCCTTTCTGGGTTTTGTCGGCACTTCTGAAGAGGTTTTGAGACATTTCCCACAACTTTAGCAACAGTATTGTGCGCCTGAAGCAAGTTCGTTTTTTGGAATTTTTGCGAAAGGCCCCCCCCCCCCTTACGACATTTTCGCGAAAAAAAGTTTTCCAAAAATATGTATTTTCTGCCCTTTTCAGGTTTTGCCGTCACTTCTGACGAGGTTTTGAGACATTTCCTACAACTATATCACCAGTATTGTGCTGCTGAAGCAAATCCTTTTTTTGGATTTTTTTGCGACATTTTCGCGAAAAAAACTTTTCCAAAAATATGCATTTTCTGCCCTTTTCGGGTTTTGTCGGCCCTTCTGAAGAGGTTTTGAGACATTTCCCACAACTTTAGCAACAGTATTGTTTGGCTGAAGCAAGTTCGTTTTTTGAAATTTTTGTGTAAGGCCCCCCCCCCTTACGACATTTTCGCGAAAAAAAGTTTTCCAAAAATATTTAAATTCTGCCCTTTTTGGTTTTATGGGCACTTCTGAGGAGATTTTGAGACATTTCCCACAACTTTAGCAACAGTATTGTGCGGCTGAAGCAAGTTGGTTTTTGGAAATTTTTGCGAAAGGCCCCCCCCTTATGACATTTTCGTGAAATAAAGTTTTCCAAAAATATGCTAATTCTGCCCTTTTCGGGTTTTGTCGGCACTTCTGAAGAGGTTTTGAGACATTTCCCACAACTTTAGCAACAGTATTATGGGCCTGAAGCAAGTTCGTTTTTTGAAATTTTTGCGTAAGGCCCGCCCCTTACGACATTTTCGCCCAAAAAAGTTTTCCAAAAATATGCATTTTCTGCCCTTTTCAGGTTTTGCCGTCACTTCTGAAGAGGTTTTGAGACATTTCCCACAACTTTAGCAACAGTATTGTGCGCCTGAAGCAAGTTCGTTTTTTGAAATTTTTGCGTAAGGCCCCCCCCTTACGACATTTTCGTGAAATAAAGTTTTCCAAAAATATGCAAATTCTGCCCTTTTCGGGTTTTGTCGGCACTTCTGAAGAGGTTTTGAGACATTTCCCACAACTTTAGCAACAGTATTATGCGCCTGAAGCAAGTTTGTTTTTTGAAATGTATGCGTACGGCCCCCCCCTTACGACATTTTCGCAAAATAAAGTTTTCCAAAAATATGCATTTTCTAACATTTTAAGGTTTTGTCGGCACTTCTGAAGAGGTTTTGAGACATTTCCTACAACTATAGCACCAGTATTGTGCTGCTGAAGCAAATCCTTTTTTTGTATTTTTTTGCGACATTTTCGCGAAAAAAACTTATCAAAAAATATGCATTTTCTGCCCTTTCCGGGTTTTGTCGGCACTTCTGAAGAGGTTTTGAGACATTTCCCACAACTTTAGTAACAGTATTGTGCGCCTGAAGCAAGTTCGTTTTTTTTAATTTTTGCTTAAGCCCCCCCCCTTACGACATTTTCGCAAAATAAAGTTTTCCAAAAATATGCAAATCCTGCCCTTTTCGGGTTTTGTCGGCACTTCTGAAGAGGTTTTGAGACATTTCCCACAACTTTAGCAAAAGTATTGTGCGGCTGAAGCAAGTTCGTTTTTTGAAATTTTTGCGTAAGGCCCCCCCTTACGACATTTTCGCGAAAAAAAGTTTTCCAAAAATATTTAAATTCTGCCCTTTTTGGGTTTTATGGGCACTTCTGAGGAGATTTTGAGACATTTCCCACAACTTTAGCAACAGTATTGTGCGGCTGAAGCAAGTTCGTTTTTTGAAATTTTTGCGTAAGGCCCCCCCCTTACGACATTTTCGCCAAAAAAACTTTTCCAAAAATATGCATTTTCTAACATTTTCAGGTTTTGCCGTCACTTCTGAAGACGTTTTGAGACATTTCCCACAACTTTAGCAACAGTATTGTGCGCCTGAAGCAAGTTCGTTTTTTGAAATTTTTGCGTAAGGCCCCCCCCTTACGACATTTTCGTGAAATAAAGTTTTCCAAAAATATGCAAATTCTGCCCTTTTGGGGTTTTGTCGGCACTTCTGCAGAGGTTTTGAGACATTTCCTACAACTTTAGCAACAGTATTATGCGCCTGAAGCAAGTTTGTTTTTTGAAATTTTTGCGTAAGGCCCCCCCCTTACGACATTTTCGCGAAATAAAGTTTTCCAAAAATATGCATTTCTAACATTTTAAGGTTTTGTCGGCACTTCTGAAGAGGTTTTGAGACATTTCCTACAACTATAGCACCAGTATTGTGCTGCTGAAGCAAATCCTTTTTTTGTATTTTTTTGCGACATTTTCGCGAAAAAAACTTTTCCAAAAATATGCATTTTCTGCCCTTTCCGGGTTTTGTCGGCACTTCTGAAGAGGTTTTGAGACATTTCCCACAACTTTAGCAACAGTATTGTGCGCCTGAAGCAAGTTCGTTTTTTGGAATTTTTGCGAAAGGCCCCCCCCTTACGACATTTTCGCGAAAAAAAGTTTTCCAAAAATATGCATTTTCTGCCCTTTTCAGGTTTTGCCGTCACTTCTGAAGAGGTTTTGAGACATTTCCTACAACTATATCACCAGTATTGTGCTGCTGAAGCAAATCCTTTTTTTGGATTTTTTTGCGACATTTTCGCGAAAAAAACTTTTCCAAAAATATGCATTTTCTGCCCTTTTCAGGTTTTGCCGTCACTTCTGAAGAGGTTTTGAGACATTTCCCACAACTTTAGCAACAGTATTGTGCGGCTGAAGCAAGTTCGTTTTTTGAAATTTTTGCGTAAGGCACCCCCCTTACGACATTTTCGCGAAAAAAAGTTTTCCAAAAATATTTAAATTCTGCCCTTTTTGGGTTTTATGGGCACTTCTGAGGAGATTTTGAGACATTTCCCACAACTTTAGCAACAGTATTGTGCGCCTGAAGCAAGTTTTTATTTTTTTATTTTTGCGTAAGCCCCCCCCCTTACGATATTTTCGCGAAATAAAGTTTTCCAAAAATATGCAAATTCTGCCCTTTTCGGGTTTTGTCTGCACTTCTGAAGAGGTTTTGAGACATTTCCCACAACTTTAGCAACAGTATTGTGCGGCTGAAGCAAGTTCGTTTTTTGAAATTTTTGCGTAAGGCCCCCCCTTTACGACATTTTCGCGAAAAAAACTTTTCCAAAAATATGCATTTTCTGCCCTTTTCGGGTTTTGTCGGCACTTCTGAAGAGGTTTTGAGACATTTCCCACAACTTTAGCAACAGTATTGTGCGGCTGAAGCAAGTTCGTTTTTTGAAATTTTTGCGTAAGGCCCCCCCCTTACGACATTTTCGCGAAAAAAAGTTTTCCAAAAATATTTAAATTCTGCCCTTTTTGGGTTTTATGGGCACTTCTGAGGAGATTTTGAGACATTTCCCACAACTTTAGCAACAGTATTGTGCGGCTGAAGCAAGTTCGTTTTTTGAAATTTTTGCGTAAGGCCCCCCCCCCTTAGGACATTTTGCGAAATAAAGTTTTCTAAAAATATGCAAATTCTGCCCTTTTCGGGTTTTGTCGACACTTCTGAAGAGGTTTTGAGACATTTCCCGCAACTTTAGCAACAGTATTGTGCGCCTGAAGCAAGTTCGTTTTTTTAAATTTTTGCGTAAGCCCCCCCCCTTACGACATTTTTGCGAAATAAAGTTTTCTAAAAATATACAAATTCTGCCCTTTTCGGGTTTTGTCGGCACTTCTGAAGAGGTTTTGAGACATTTCCCACAACTTTAGCAACAGTATTGTGCGCCTGAAGCAAGTTCGTTTTTTTTAATTTTTGCGTAAGCCCCCCCCCTTACGACATTTTCGCGAAATAAAGTTTTCCAAAAATATGCAAATTCTGCCCTTTTCGGGTTTTGTCTGCACTTCTGAAGAGGTTTTGAGACATTTCCCACAACTTTAGCAACAGTATTGTGCGCCTGAAGCAAGTTCGTTTTTTGAAATTTTTGCGTAAGGCACCCCCCTTACGACATTTTCGCGAAATAAAGTTTTCCAAAAATATGCATTTTCTAACATTTTATGGTTTTGTCGGCACTTCTGAAGAGGTTTTGAGACATTTCCTACAACTATAGCACCAGTATTGTGCTGCTGAAGCAAATCCTTTTTTTGTATTTTTTTGCGACATTTTCGCGAAAAAAACTTTTCCAAAAATATGCATTTTCTGCCCTTTCAGGGTTTTGTCGGCACTTCTGAAGAGGTTTTGAGACATTTCCCACAACTTTAGCAACAGTATTGTGCGCTTGAAGCAAGTTCGTTTTTTGGAATTTTTGCGAAAGGCCCCCCCCTTATGACATTTTCGTGAAATAAAGTTTTCCAAAAATATGCAAATTCTGCCCTTTTTGAGTTTTATGGGCACTTCTGAGGAGATTTTGAGACATTTCCCACAACTTTAGCAACAGTATTGTGCGGCTGAAGCAAGTTCGTTTTTTGAAATTTTTGCGTAAGGCCCCCCCCTTACGACATTTTCGCGAAAAAGTTTTCCAAAAATAATCATTTTCTGCCCTTTTCAGGTTTTGCCGTCACTTCTGAAGAGGTTTTGAGACATTTCCCACAACTATATCACCAGTATTGTGCTGCTGAAGCAAATCCTTTTTTTTTTTTTTTTGCGACATTTTCGCGAAAAAAACTTTTCCAAAAATATGCATTTTCTGCCCTTTTCGGGTTTTGCCGGCACTTCTGAAGAGGTTTTGAGACATTTCCCACAACTTTAGCAACAGTATTGTGCGGCTGAAGCAAGTTCGTTTTTTGAAATTTTTGCGTAAGCCCCCCCCCTTACGACATTTTCGCGAAATAAAGTTTTCTAAAAATATGCAAATTCTGCCCTTTTCGGGTTTTGTCGGCACTTCTGAAGAGGTTTTGAGACATTTCCCACAACTTTAGCAACAGTATTGTGCGCCTGAAGCAAGTTAGTTTTTTTTAATTTTTGCATAAGGCCCCCCCCTTACGACATTTTCGCGAAATAAAGTTTTCTAAAAATATACAAATTCTGCCCTTTTCGGGTTTTGTCGGCACTTCTGAAGAGGTTTTGAGACATTTCCCACAACTTTAGCAACAGTATTGTGCGCCTGAAGCAAGTTCTTTTTTTTTTATTTTTGCGTAAGCCCCCCCCCTTACGACATTTTCGCGAAATAAAGTTTTCCAAAAATATGCAAATTCTGCCCTTTTCGGGTTTTGTCGGCACTTCTGAAGAGGTTTTGAGACATTTCCCACAACTTTAGCAACAGTATTGTGTGGCTGAAGCAAGTTCGTTTTTTGAAATTTTTGTGTAAGGCCCGCCCCTTACGACATTTTCGCCCGAAAAAGTTTTCCAAAAATATGCATTTTCTTCCCTTTTCAGGTTTTGCCGTCACTTCTGAAGTGGTTTTGAGACATTTCCCACAACTTTAGCAACAGTATTGTGCGCCTGAAGCAAGTTCGTTTTTTGAAATTTTTGCGTAAGGCCCCCCCCTTACGACATTTTCGCGAAATAAAGTTTTCCAAAAATATGCATTTTCTAACATTTTAAGGTTTTGTCGGCACTTCTGAAGAGGTTTTGAGACATTTCCTACAACTATAGCACCAGTATTGTGCTGCTGAAGCAAATCCTTTTTTTGTATTTTTTTGCGACATCTTCGCGAAAAAAACTTTTCCAAAAATATGCATTTTCTGCCCTTCCCGGGTTTTGTCGGCACTTCTGAAGAGGTTTTGAGACATTTCCCACAACTTTAGCAACAGTATTGTGCGCCTGAAGCAAGTTCGTTTTTTTTAATTTTTGCATAAGCCCCCCCCCTTACGACATTTTCGCAAAATAAAGTTTTCCAAAAATATTTAAATTCTGCCCTTTTTGGGTTTTATGGGCACTTCTGAAGAGGTTTTGAGACATTTCCCACAACTTTAGCAACAGTATTGTGCGCCTGAAGCAAGTTCGTTTTTTTTTTATTTTTGCGTAAGCCCCCCCCCTTACGACATTTTCGCGAAATAAAGTTTTCCAAAAATATGCAAATTCTGCCCTTGTTGGGTTTTGTCGGCACTTCTGAAGAGGTTTTGAGACATTTCCCACAACTTTAGCAAAAGTATTGTGCGGCTGAAGCAAGTTCGTTTTTTGAAATTTTTGCGTAAGGCCCCCCCTTACGACATTTTCTCGAAAAAAAGTTTTCCAAAAATATTTAAATTCTGCCCTTTTTGGGTTTTATGGGCACTTCTGAGGAGATTTTGAGACATTTCCCACAACTTTAGCAACAGTATTGTGCGGCTGAAGCAAGTTCGTTTTTTGACATTTTTGCGTAAGGCCCCCCCCCTTACGACATTTTCGCGAAATAAAGTTTTCCAAAAATATACAAATTCTGCCCTTTTCGGGTTTTGTCGGCACTTCTGAAGAGGTTTTGAGACATTTCCCACAACTTTAGCAACAGTATTGTGTGGCTGAAGCAAGTTCGTTTTTTGAAATTTTTGCGTAAGGCCCGCCCCTTACGACATTTTCGCCCAAAAAAGTTTTCCAAAAATATGCATTTTCTGCCCTTCCCGGGTTTTGTCGGCACTTCTGAAGAGGTTTTGAGACATTTCCCACAACTTTAGCAACAGTATTGTGCGCCTGAAGCAAGTTCGTTTTTTTTAATTTTTGCATAAGCGCCCCCCCTTACGACATTTTCGCAAAATAAAGTTTTCCAAAAATATGCAAATTCTGCCCTTTTCGGGTTTTGTCGGCACTTCTGAAGAGGTTTTGAGACATTTCCCACAACTTTAGCAAAAGTATTGTGCGGCTGAAGCAAGTTCATTTTTAAAATTTTTGCATAAGCCCCCCCCCTTACGACATTTTCGCAAAATAAAGTTTTCCAAAAATATTTAAATTCTGCCCTTTTTGGGTTTTATGGGCACTTCTGAAGAGGTTTTGAGACATTTCCCACAACTTTAGCAACAGTATTGTGCGGCTGAAGCAAGTTCGTTTTTTGAAATTTTTGCGTAAGGCCCCCCCCTTACGACATTTTCGCGAAATAAAGTTTTCTAAAAATATACAAATTCTGCCCTTTTCGGGTTTTGTCGGCACTTCTGAAGAGGTTTTGAGACATTTCCTACAACTATAGCACCAGTATTGTGCTGCTGAAGCAAATCCTTTTTTTGTATTCTTTTGCGACATTTTCGCGAAAAAAACTTTTCAAAAAATATGCATTTTCTGCCCTTTTCAGGTTTTGCCGTCACTTCGGAAGAGGTTTTGAGACATTTCCCACAACTTTAGCAACAGTATTGTGCGCCTGAAGCAAGTTCGTTTTTTGAAATTTTTGCGTAAGGCCCCCCCCTTACGACATTTTCGCGAAATAAAGTTTTCCAAAAATATGCATTTTCTAACATTTTAAGGTTTTGTCGGCACTTCTGAAGAGGTTTTGTGACATTTCCTACAACTATAGCACCAGTATTGTGCTGCTGAAGCAAATCCTTTTTTTGTATTCTTTTGCGACATTTTCGCGAAAAAAACTTTTCAAAAAATATGCATTTTCTGCCCTTTCCGGGTTTTGTCGGCACTTCTGAAGAGGTTTTGAGACATTTCCCACAACATTAGCAACAGTATTGTGCGCCTGTAGCAAGTTCGTTTTTTTAAATTTTTGCATAAGCCCCCCCCCTTACGACATTTTCGCAAAATAAAGTTTTCCAAAAATATGCAAATTCTGCCCTTTTCGGGTTTTGTCGGCACTTCTGAAGAGGTTTTGAAACATTTCCCACAACTTTAGCAAAAGTATTGTGCGGCTGAAGCAAGTTCGTTTTTTGAAATTTTTGCGTAAGGCCCCCCCTTACGACATTTTCGCGAAATAAAGTTTTCCAAAAATATTTAAATTCTGCCCTTTTTGGGTTTTATGGGCACTTCTGAGGAGATTTTGAGACATTTCCCACAACTTTAGCAACAGTATTGTGCGGCTGAAGCAAGTTCGTTTTTTGACATTTTTGCGTAAAGCCCCCCCCTTACGACATTTCCGCGAAATAAAGTTTTCTAAAAATATACAAATTCTGCCCTTTTTCGGGTTTTGTCGGCACTTCTGAAGAGGTTTTGAGACATTTCCCACAACTTTAGCAACAGTATTGTGTGGCTGAAGCAAGTTCGTTTTTTGAAATTTTTGCGTAAGGCCCGCCCCTTACGACATTTTCGCCCAAAAAAGTTTTCCAAAAATATGCATTTTCTGCCCTTTTCAGGTTTTGCCGTCACTTCTGAAGAGGTTTTGAGACATTTCCCACAACTTTAGCAACAGTATTGTGCGCCTGAAGCAAGTTCGTTTTTTGAAATTTTTGCGTAAGGCCCCCCCCTTACGACATTTTCGCGAAATAATGTTTTCCAACAATATGCAAATTCTGCCCTTGTCGGGTTTTGTCGGCACTTCTGAAGAGGTTTTGAGACATTTCCCACAACTTTAGCAACAGTATTGTGCGCCTGAAGCAAGTTCGTTTTTTTTTATTTTTGCGTAAGCCCCCCCCCTTACGACATTTTCGCGAAATAAAGTTTTCCAAAAATATGCAAATTCTGCCCTTGTCGGGTTTTGTCGGCACTTCTGAAGAGGTTTTGAGACATTTCCCACAACTTTAGCAAAAGTATTGTGCGCCTGAAGCAAGTTCGTTTTTTGAAATTTTTGCGTAAGGCCCCCCCCTTACGACATTTTCGCGAAATAAAGTTTTCCAAAAATATGGATTTTCTAACATTTTAAGGTTTTGTCGGCACTTCTGAAGAGGTTTTGAGACATTTCCTACAACTTTAGCAACAGTATTGTGCGGCTGAAGCAAGTTCATTTTTTGAAATTTTTGCGTAAGGCCCCCCCCTTACGACATTTTCGCGAAATAAAGTTTTCTAAAAATATACAAATTCTGCCCTTTTCGGGTTTTGTCGGCACTTCTGAAGAGGTTTTGAGACATTTCCCACAACTTTAGCAACAGTATTGTGCGGCTGAAGCAAGTTCGTTTTTTGAAATTTTTGCGTAAGGCCCCCCCCTTACGACATTTTCGCGAAATAAAGTTTTCTAAAAATATACAAATTCTGCCCTTTTCGGGTTTTGTCGGCACTTCTGAAGAGGTTTTGAGACATTTCCCACAACTTTAGCAACAGTATTGTGTGGCTGAAGCAAGTTCGTTTTTTGAAATTTTTGCGTAAGGCCCGCCCCTTACGACATTTTCGCCCAAAAAAGTTTTCCAAAAATATGCATTTTCTGCCCTTTTCAGGTTTTGCCGTCACTTCTGAAGAGGTTTTGAGACATTTCCCACAACTTTAGCAACAGTATTGTGCGCCTGAAGCAAGTTCGTTTTTTGAAATTTTTGCGTAAGGCCCCCCCTTTACGACATTTTCGCGAGATAAAGTTTTCCAAAAATATGCATTTTCTAACATTTTAAGGTTTTGTCGGCACTTCTGAAGAGGTTTTGAGACATTTCCTACAACTATAGCACCAGTATTGTGCTGCTGAAGCAAATCCTTTTTTTGTATTTTTTTGCGACATTTTCGCGAAAAAAACTTTTCCAAAAATATGCATTTTCTGCCCTTTCCGGGTTTTGTCGGCACTTCTGAAGAGGTTTTGAGACATTTCCCACAACTTTAGCAACAGTATTGTGCGCCTGAAGCAAGTTCGTTTTTTTAAATTTTTGCATAAGACCCCCCCTTACGACATTTTCGCAAAATAAAGTTTTCCAAAAATATGCAAATTCTGCCCTTTTCGGGTTTTGTCGGCACTTCTGAAGAGGTTTTGAGACATTTCCCACAACTTTAGCAAAAGTATTGTGCGGCTAAAGCAAGTTCGTTTTTTGAAATTTTTGCGTAAGGCCCCCCCTTACGACATTTTCGCGAAATAAAGTTTTCCAAAAATATGCAAATTCTGCCCTTTTCGGGTTTTGTCGGCACTTCTGAAGAGGTTTTGAGACATTTCCCACAACTTTAGCAACAGTATTGTGCGGCTGAAGCAAGTTCGTTTTTTGAAATTTTTGCGTAAGGCCCCCCCCTTACGACATTTTCGCGAAATAAAGTTTTCCAAAAATATTTAAATTCTGCCCTTTTTGGGTTTTATGGGCACTTCTGAGGAGATTTTGAGACATTTCCCACAACTTTAGCAACAGTATTGTGCGGCTGAAGCAAGTTCGTTTTTTGAAATTTTTGCGTAAGGCCCCCCCCCCTTAGGACATTTTGCGAGATAAAGTTTTCTAAAAATATGCAAATTCTGCCCTTTTCGGGTTTTGTCGACACTTCTGAAGAGGTTTTGAGACATTTCCCGCAACTTTAGCAACAGTATTGTGCGCCTGAAGCAAGTTCGTTTTTTGAAATTTTTGCGTAAGCCCCCCCCCTTACGACATTTTCGCGAAATAAAGTTTTCCAAAAATATTTAAATTCTGCCCTTTTTGGGTTTTATGGGCACTTCTGAGGAGATTTTGAGACATTTCCCACAACTTTAGCAACAGTATTGTGCGGCTGAAGCAAGTTCATTTTTTGAAATTTTTGCGTAAGGCCCCCCCCTTACGACATTTTCGCGAAATAAAGTTTTCTAAAAATATACAAATTCTGCCCTTTTCGGGTTTTGTCGGCACTTCTGAAGAGGTTTTGAGACATTTCCCACAACTTTAGCAACAGTATTGTGCGCCTGAAGCAAGTTCGTTTTTTTTTATTTTTGCGTAAGCCCCCCCCCTTACGACATTTTCGCGAAATAAAGTTTTCCAAAAATATGCAAATTCTGCCCTTTTCGGGTTTTGTCGGCACTTCTGAAGAGGTTTTGAGACATTTCCCACAACTTTAGCAACAGTATTGTGTGGCTGAAGCAAGTTTGTTTTTTGAAATTTTTGCGTAAGGCCCGCCCCTTACGACATTTTCGCCCAAAAAAGTTTTCCAAAAATATGCATTTTCTGCCCTTTTCAGGTTTTGCCGTCACTTCGGAAGAGGTTTTGAGACATTTCCCACAACTTTAGCAACAGTATTGTGCACCTGAAGCAAGTTAGTTTTTTGAAATTTTTGCGTAAGGCCCCCCCCTTACGACATTTTCGCGAAATAAAGTTTTCCAAAAATATGCATTTTCTAACATTTTAAGGTTTTGTCGGCACTTCTGAAGAGGTTTTGAGACATTTCCTACAACTATAGCACCAGTATTGTGCTGCTGAAGTAAATCCTTTTTTTGTATTCTTTTGCGACATTTTCGCGAAAAAAACTTTTAAAAAAATATGCATTTTCTGCCCTTTCCGGGTTTTGTCGGCACTTCTGAAGAGGTTTTGAGACATTTCCCACAACATTAGCAACAGTATTGTGCGCCTGAAGCAAGTTCGTTTTTTTAAATTTTTGCATAAGCCCCTCCCCTTACGACATTTTCGCAAAATAAAGTTTTCCAAAAATATGCAAATTCTGCCCTTTTCGCGTTTTGTCGGCACTTCTGAAGAGGTTTTGAAACATTTCCCACAACTTTAGCAAAAGTATTGTGCGGCTGAAGCAAGTTCGTTTTTTGAAATTTTTGCGTAAGGCCCCCCCTTACGACATTTTCGCGAAATAAAGTTTTCCAAAAATATTTAAATTCTGCCCTTTTTGGGTTTTATGGGCACTTCTGAGGAGATTTTGAGACATTTCCCACAACTTTAGCAACAGTATTGTGCGGCTGAAGCAAGTTCGTTTTTTGAAATTTTTGCGTAAGGCCCCCCCCTTACGACATTTTCGCGAAATAAAGTTTTCTAAAAATATACAAATTCTGCCCTTTTCGGGTTTTGTCGGCACTTCTGAAGAGGTTTTGAGACATTTCCCACAACTTTAGCAACAGTATTGTGTGGCTGAAGCAAGTTCGTTTTTTGAAATTTTTGCGTAAGGCCCGCCCCTTACGACATTTTCGCCCAAAAAAGTTTTCCAAAAATATGCATTTTCTGCCCTTTTCAGGTTTTGCCGTCACTTCTGAAGAGGCTTTGAGACATTTCCCACAACTTTAGCAACAGTATTGTGCGCCTGAAGCAAGTTCGTTTTTTGAAACTTTTGCGTAAGGCCCCCCCCTTACGACATTTTCGCGAAATAAAGTTTTCCAAAAATATGCATTTTCTAACATTTTAAGGTTTTGTCGGCACTTCTGAAGAGGTTTTGAGACATTTCCTACAACTATAGCACCAGTATTGTGCTGCTGAAGCAAATCCTTTTTTTGTATTTTTTTGCGACATTTTCGCGAAAAAAACTTTTCCAAAAATATGCATTTTCTGCCCTTTCCGGGTTTTGTCGGCACTTCTGAAGAGGTCTTGAGACATTTCCCACAACTTTAGCAACAGTATTGTGCGCCTGAAGCAAGTTCGTTTTTTTTAATTTTTGCATAAGCCCCCCCCCTTACGACATTTTCGCAAAATAAAGTTTTCCAAAAATATACAAATTCTGCCCTTTTCGGGTTTTGTCGGCACTTCTGAAGAGGTTTTGAGACATTTCCCACAACTTTAGCAAAAGTATTGTGCGGCTAAAGCAAGTTCGTTTTTTGAAATTTTTGCGTAAGGCCCCCCCTTACGACATTTTCGCGAAATAAAGTTTTCCAAAAATATGCAAATTCTGCCCTTTTCGGGTTTTGTCGGCACTTCTGAAGAGGTTTTGAGACATTTCCCACAACTTTAGCAACAGTATTGTGCGGCTGAAGCAAGTTCGTTTTTTGAAATTTTTGCGTAAGGCCCCCCCCTTACGACATTTTCGCGAAATAAAGTTTTCCAAAAATATTTAAATTCTGCCCTTTTTGGGTTTTATGGGCACTTCTGAGGAGATTTTGAGACATTTCCCACAACTTTAGCAACAGTATTGTGCGGCTGAAGCAAGTTCGTTTTTTGAAATTTTTGCGTAAGGCCCCCCCCTTACGACATTTTCGCGAAATAAAGTTTTCTAAAAATATACAAATTCTGCCCTTTTCGGGTTTTGTCGGCACTTCTGAAGAGGTTTTGAGACATTTCCCACAACTTTAGCAACAGTATTGTGCGCCTGAAGCAAGTTCGTTTTTTGAAATTTTTGCGTAAGGCACCCCCCTTACGACATTTTCGCGAAATAAAGTTTTCCAAAAATATGCATTTTCTAACATTTTATGGTTTTGTCGGCACTTCTGAAGAGGTTTTGAGACATTTCCTACAACTATAGCACCAGTATTGTGCTGCTGAAGCAAATCCTTTTTTTGTATTTTTTTGCGACATTTTCGCGAAAAAAACTTTTCCAAAAATATGCATTTTCTGCCCTTTCCGGGTTTTGTCCGCACTTCTGAAGAGGTTTTGAGACATTTCCCACAACTTTAGCAACAGTATTGTGCGGCTGAAGCAAGTTCGTTTTTTGAAATTTTTGCGTAAGGCCCCCCCCTTACGACATTTTCGCGAAATAAAGTTTTCTAAAAATATACAAATTCTGCCCTTTTCGGGTTTTGTCGGCACTTCTGAAGAGGTTTTGAGACATTTCCCACAACTTTAGCAACAGTATTGTGTGGCTGAAGCAAGTTCGTTTTTTGAAATTTTTGCGTAAGGCCCGCCCCTTACGACATTTTCGCCCAAAAAAGTTTTCCAAAAATATGCATTTTCTGCCCTTTTCAGGTTTTGCCGTCACTTCTGAAGAGGCTTTGAGACATTTCCCACAACTTTAGCAACAGTATTGTGCGCCTGAAGCAAGTTCGTTTTTTGAAATTTTTGCGTAAGGCCCCCCCCTTACGACATTTTCGCGAAATAAAGTTTTCCAAAAATATGCATTTTCTAACATTTTAAGGTTTTGTCGGCACTTCTGAAGAGGTTTTGAGACATTTCCTACAACTATAGCACCAGTATTGTGCTGCTGAAGCAAATCCTTTTTTTGTATTTTTTTGCGACATTTTCGCGAAAAAAACTTTTCCAAAAATATGCATTTTCTGCCCTTTCCGGGTTTTGTCGGCACTTCTGAAGAGGTCTTGAGACATTTCCCACAACTTTAGCAACAGTATTGTGCGCCTGAAGCAAGTTCGTTTTTTTTAATTTTTGCATAAGCCCCCCCCCTTACGACATTTTCGCAAAATAAAGTTTTCCAAAAATATACAAATTCTGCCCTTTTCGGGTTTTGTCGGCACTTCTGAAGAGGTTTTGAGACATTTCCCACAACTTTAGCAAAAGTATTGTGCGGCTAAAGCAAGTTCGTTTTTTGAAATTTTTGCGTAAGGCCCCCCCTTACGACATTTTCGCGAAATAAAGTTTTCCAAAAATGTGCAAATTCTGCCCTTTTCGGGTTTTGTCGGCACTTCTGAAGAGGTTTTGAGACATTTCCCACAACTTTAGCAACAGTATTGTGCGGCTGAAGCAAGTTCGTTTTTTGAAATTTTTGCGTAAGGCCCCCCCCTTACGACATTTTCGCGAAATAAAGTTTTCCAAAAATATTTAAATTCTGCCCTTTTTGGGTTTTATGGGCACTTCTGAGGAGATTTTGAGACATTTCCCACAACTTTAGCAACAGTATTGTGCGGCTGAAGCAAGTTCGTTTTTTGAAATTTTTGCGTAAGGCCCCCCCCTTACGACATTTTCGCGAAATAAAGTTTTCTAAAAATATACAAATTCTGCCCTTTTCGGGTTTTGTCGGCACTTCTGAAGAGGTTTTCAGACATTTCCCACAACTTTAGCAACAGTATTGTGCGCCTGAAGCAAGTTCGTTTTTTGAAATTTTTGCGTAAGGCACCCCCCTTACGACATTTTCGCGAAATAAAGTTTTCCAAAAATATGCATTTTCTAACATTTTATGGTTTTGTCGGCACTTCTGAAGAGGTTTTGAGACATTTCCTACAACTATAGCACCAGTATTGTGCTGCTGAAGCAAATCCTTTTTTTGTATTTTTTTGCGACATTTTCGCGAAAAAAACTTTTCCAAAAATATGCATTTTCTGCCCTTTCCGGGTTTTGTCCGCACTTCTGAAGAGGTTTTGAGACATTTCCCACAACTTTAGCAACAGTATTGTGCGCTTGAAGCAAGTTCGTTTTTTGGAATTTTTGCGAAAGGTCCCCCCCTTATGACATTTTCGTGAAATAAAGTTTTCCAAAAATATGCAAATTCTGCCCTTTTTGAGTTTTATGGGCACTTCTGAGGAGATTTTGAGACATTTCCCACAACTTTAGCAACAGTATTGTGCGGCTGAAGCAAGTTCGTTTTTTGAAATTTTTGCGTAAGGCCCCCCCCTTACGACATTTTCGCGAAAAAAGTTTTCCAAAAATAATCATTTTCTGCCCTTTTCAGGTTTTGCCGTCACTTCTGAAGAGGTTTTGAGACATTTCCTACAACTATATCACCAGTATTGTGCTGCTGAAGCAAATCCTTTTTTTTTATTTTTTTGCGACATTTTCGTGAAAAAAACTTTTCCAAAAATATGCATTTTCTGCCCTTTTCGGGTTTTGCCGGCACTTCTGAAGAGGTTTTGAGACATTTCCCACAACTTTAGCAACAGTATTGTGCGGCTGAAGCAAGTTCGTTTTTTGAAATTTTTGCGTAAGCCCCACCCCTTACGACATTTTCGCGAAATAAAGTTTTCTAAAAATATGCAAATTCTGCCCTTTTCGGGTTTTGTCGGCACTTCTGAAGAGGTTTTGAGACATTTCCCACAACTTTAGCAACAGTATTGTGCGGCTGAAGCAAGTTCGTTTTTTTTAATTTTTGCGTAAGGCCCCCCCCTTACGACATTTTCGCGAAATAAAGTTTTCTAAAAATATACAAATTCTGCCCTTTTCGGGTTTTGTTGGCACTTCTGAAGAGGTTTTGAGACATTTCCCACAACTTTAGCAACAGTATTGTGCGCCTGAAGCAAGTTCGTTTTTTGAAATTTTTGCGTAATGCCCCCCCCTTACGACATTTTCGCGAAATAAAGTTTTCCAAAAATATGCATTTTCTAACATTTTAAGGTTTTTTCGGCACTTCTGAAGAGGTTTTGAGACATTTCCTACAACTATAGCACCAGTATTGTGCTGCTGAAGCAAATCCTTTTTTTGTATTTTTTGCGACATCTTCGCGAAAAAAACTTTTCCAAAAATATGCATTTTCTGCCCTTCCCGGGCTTTGTCGGCACTTCTGAAGAGGTTTTGAGACATTTCCCACAACTTTAGCAACAGTATTGTGCGCCTGAAGCAAGTTCGTTTTTTTTAATTTTTGCATAAACGCCCCCCCTTACGACATTTTCGCAAAATAAAGTTTTCCAAAAATATGCAAATTCTGCCCTTTTCGGGTTTTGTCGGCACTTCTGAAGAGGTTTTGAGACATTTCCCACAACTTTAGCAAAAGTATTGTGCAGCTGAAGCAAGTTCATTTTTTTAAATTTTTGCATAAGCCCCCCCCCCTTACGACATTTTCGCAAAATAAAGTTTTCCAAAAATATTTAAATTCTGCCCTTTTTGGGTTTTATGGGCACTTCTGAAGAGGTTTTGAGACATTTCCCACAACTTTAGCAACAGTATTGTGCGCCTGAAGCAAGTTCGTTTTTTTTTTTATTTTTGCGTAAGCCCCCCCCCTTACGACATTTTCGCGAAATAAAGTTTTCCAAAAATATGCAAATTCTGCCCTTGTCGGGTTTTGTCGGCACTTCTGAAGAGGTTTTGAGACATTTCCCACAACGTTAGCAAAAGTATTGTGCGGCTGAAGCAAGTTCGTTTTTTGAATTTTTTGCGTAAGGCCCCCCCTTACGACATTTTCTCGAAAAAAAGTTTTCCAAAAATATTTAAATTCTGCCCTTTTTGGGTTTCATGGGCACTTCTGAGGAGATTTTGAGACATTTCCCACAACTTTAGCAACAGTATTGTGCGGCTGAAGCAAGTTCGTTTTTTGAAATTTTTGCGTAAGGCCCCCCCCTTACGACATTTTCGCGAATTAAAGTTTTCTAAAAATATACAAATTCTGCCCTTTTCGGGTTTTGTCGGCACTTCTGAAGAGGTTTTGAGACATTTCCCACAACTTTAGCAACAGTATTGTGTGGCTGAAGCAAGTTCGTTTTTTGAAATTTTTTGCGTAAGGCCCGCCCCTTACGACATTTTCGCCCAAAAATTTTTTCCAAAAATATGCATTTTCTGTCCTTTTCAGGTTTTGCCGTCACTTCGGAAGAGGTTTTGAGACATTTCCCACAACTTTAGCAACAGTATTGTGCGCCTGAAGCAAGTTCGTTTTTTGACATTTTTGCGTAAGGCCCCCCCCTTACGACATTTTCGCGAAATAAAGTTTTCCAAAAATATGCATTTTCTAACATTTTAAGGTTTTGTCGGCACTTCTGAAGAGGTTTTGAGACATTTCCTACAACTATAGCACCAGTATTGTGCTGCTGAAGCAAATCCTTTTTTTGTATTCTTTTGCGACATTTTCGCGAAAAAAACTTTTCAATAAATATGCATTTTCTGCCCTTTCCGGGTTTTGTCGGCACTTCTGAAGAGGTTTGAGACATTTCCCACAACATTAGCAACAGTATTGTGCGCCTGAAGCAAGTTCGTTTTTTTAAATTTTTGCATAAGCCCCCCCCCTTACGACATTTTCGCAAAATAAAGTTTTCCAAAAATATGCAAATTCTGCCCTTTTCGGGTTTTGTCGGCACTTCTGAAGAGGTTTTGAAACATTTCCCACAACTTTAGCAAAAGTATTGTGCGGCTGAAGCAAGTTCGTTTTTTGAAATTTTTGCGTAAGGCCCCCCCTTACGACATTTTCGCGAAATAAAGTTTTCCAAAAATATTTAAATTCTGCCCTTTTTGGGTTTTATGGGCACTTCTGAAGAGATTTTGAGACATTTCCCACAACTTTAGCAACAGTATTGTGCGGCTGAAGCAAGTTCGTTTTTTGAAATTTTTGCGTAAGGCCCCCCCCTTACGACATTTTCGCGAAATAAAGTTTTCTAAAAATATACAAATTCTGCCCTTTTCGGGTTTTGTCGGCACTTCTGAAGAGGTTTTGAGACATTTCCCACAACTTTAGCAACAGTATTGTGTGGCTGAAGCAAGTTCGTTTTTTGAAATTTTTGCGTAAGGCCCGCCCCTTACGACATTTTCGCCAAAAAAAGTTTTCCAAAAATATGCATTTTCTGCCCTTTTCAGGTTTTGCCGTCACTTCTGAAGAGGTTTTGAGACATTTCCCACAACTTTAGCAACAGTATTGTGCGCCTGAAGCAAGTTCGTTTTTTGAAATTTTTGCGTAAGGCCCCCCCCTTACGACATTTTCGCGAAATAAAGTTTTCCAAAAATATGCATTTTCTAACATTTTAAGGTTTTGTCGGCACTTCTGAAGAGGTTTTGAGACATTTCCTACAACTATAGCACCAGCATTGTGCTGCTGAAGCAAATCCTTTTTTTGTATTTTTTTGCGACATTTTCGCGAAAAAAACTTTTCCAAAAATATGCATTTTCTGCCCTTTCCGGGTTTTGTCGGCACTTCTGAAGAGGTTTTGAGACATTTCCCACAACTTTAGCAACAGTATTGTGCGCCTGAAGCAAGTTCGTTTTTTTTTAATTTTTGCATAAGCCCCCCCCCATACGACATTTTCGCAAAATAAAGTTTTCCAAAAATATGCAAATTCTGCCCTTTTCGGGTTTTGTCGGCACTTCTGAAGAGGTTTTGAGACATTTCCCACAACTTTAGCAAAAGTATTGTGCGCCTGAAGCAAGTTCGTTTTTTTTAATTTTTGCATAAGCCCCCCCCCTTACGACATTTTCGCAAAATAAAGTTTTCCAAAAATATGCAAATTCTGCCCTTTTCGGGTTTGTCGGCACTTCTGAAGAGGTTTTGAGACATTTCCCACAACTTTAGCAACAGTATTGTGCGGCTGAAGCAAGTTCAGTTTTTGAAATTTTTGCGTAAGGCCCCCCCCTTACGACATTTTCGCGAAATAAAGTTTTCCAAAAATATTTAAATTCTGCCCTTTTTGGTTTTATGGGCACTTCTGAGGACATTTTGAGACATTTCCCACAACTTTAGCAACAGTATTGTGCGGCTGAAGCAAGTTCGTTTTTTGAAATTTTTGCGTAAGGCCCCCCCCTTACGACATTTTCGCAAAATAAAGTTTTCCAAAAATATGCAAATTCTGCCCTTTTCGGGTTTTGTCGGCACTTCTGAAGAGGTTTTGAGACATTTCCACAACTTTAGCAACAGTATTGTGCGGCTGAAGCAAGTTCGTTTTTTTGAAATTTTTGCGTAAGGCCCCCCCCTTACGACATTTTCGCGAAATAAAGTTTTCCAAAAATATGCATTTTCTAACATTTTAAGGTTTTGTCGGCACTTCTGAAGAGGTTTTGAGACATTTCCTACAACTATAGCACCAGTATTGTGCTGCTGAAGCAAATCCTTTTTTTGTATTCTTTTGCGACATTTTCGCGAAAAAAACTTTTCAAAAAATATGAATTTTCTGCCCTTTCCGGGTTTTGTCGGCACTTCTGAAGAGGTTTTGAGACATTTCCCACAACATTAGCAACAGTATTGTGCGCCTGAAGCAAGTTCGTTTTTTTAAATTTTTGCATAAGCCCCCCCCCTTACGACATTTTCGCAAAATAAAGTTTTCCAAAAATATGCAAATTCTGCCCTTTTCGGGTTTTGTCGGCACTTCTGAAGAGGTTTTGAAACATTTCCCACAACTTTAGCAAAAGTATTGTGCGGCTGAAGCAAGTTCGTTTTTTGAAATTTTTGCGTAAGGCCCCCCCTTACGACATTTTCGCGAAATAAAGTTTTCCAAAAATATGCAAATTCTGCCCTTTTCGGGTTTTGTCGGCACTTCTGAAGAGGTTTTGAGACATTTCCCACAACTTTAGCAACAGTATTGTGCGGCTGAAGCAAGTTCGTTTTTTGAAATTTTTGCGTAAGGCCCCCCCCTTACGACATTTTCGCGAAATAAAGTCTTCCAAAAATATTTAAATTCAGCCCTTTTTGGGTTTTAATGGGCACTTCTGAGGAGATTTTGAGACATTTCCCACAACTTTAGCAACAGTATTGTGCGGCTGAAGCAAGTTCGTTTTTTGAAATTTTTGCGTAAGGCCCCCCCCTTACGACATTTTCGCGAAATAAAGTTTTCTAAAAATATACAAATTCTGCCCTTTTCGGGTTTTGTCGGCACTTCTGAAGAGGTTTTGAGACATTTCCCACAACTTTAGCAACAGTATTGTGTGGCTGAAGCAAGTTCGTTTTTTGAAATTTTTGCGTAAGGCCCGCCCCTTACGACATTTTCGCCCAAAAAAGTTTTCCAAAAATATGCATTTTCTGCCCTTTTCAGGTTTTGCCGTCACTTCTGAAGAGGTTTTGAGACATTTCCCACAACTTTAGCAACAGTATTGTGCGCCTGAAGCAAGTTTGTTTTTTGAAATTATTGCGTAAGGCCCCCCCTTACGACCTTTTCGCGAAATAAAGTTTTCCAAAAATATGTATTTTCTAACATTTTAAGGTTTTGTCGGCACTTCTGAAGAGGTTTTGAGACATTTCCTACAACTATAGCACCAGTATTGTGCTGCTGAAGCAAATCCTTTTTTTTGTATTTTTTTGCGACATTTTCGCGAAAAAAACTTATCAAAAAAATATGCATTTTCTGCCCTTTCCGGGTTTTGTCGGCACTTCTGAAGAGGTTTTGAGACATTCCCACAACTTTAGCAACAGTATTGTGCGCCTGAAGCAAGTTCGTTTTTTTTTTATTTTTGCTTAAGCCCCCCCCCTTACGACATTTTCGCAAAATAAAGTTTTCCAAAAATATGCAAATTCTGCCCTTTTCGGGTTTTGTCGGCACTTCTGAAGAGGTTTTGAGACATTTCCCACAACTTTAGCAAAAGTATTGTGCGGCTGAAGCAAGTTCGTTTTTTGAAATTTTTGCGTAAGGCCCCCCCTTACGACATTTTCGCGAAAAAAAGTTTTCAAAAATATTTAAATTCTGCCCTTTTTGGGTTTTATGGGCACTTCTGAGGAGATTTTGAGACATTTCCACAACTTTAGCAACAGTATTGTGCGGCTGAAGCAAGTCCGTTTTTTGAAATTTTTGCGTAAGGCCCCCCCCCCCCATGACATTTTCACCAAAAAAACTTTTCCAAAAATATGCATTTTCTAACATTTTCAGGTTTTGCCGTCACTTCTGAAGACGTTTTGAGACATTTCCCACAACTTTAGCAACAGTATTGTGCGCCTGAAGCAAGTTCGTTTTTTGAAATTTTTGCGTAAGGCCCCCCCCTTACGACATTTTCGTGAAATAAAGTTTTCCAAAAATATGCAAATTCTGCCCTTTTCGGGTTTTATCGGCACTTCTGAAGAGGTTTTGAGACATTTCCCACAACTTTAGCAACAGTATTATGCGCCTGAAGCAAGTTTGTTTTTTGAAATTTTTGCGTAAGGCCCCCCCCTTACGACATTTTCGCGAAATAAAGTTTTCCAAAAATATGCATTTTCTAACATTTTAAGGTTTTGTCGGCACTTCTGAAGAGGTTTTGAGACATTTCCTACAACTATAGCACCAGTATTGTGCTGCTGAAGCAAATCCTTTTTTTGTATTTTTTTGCGACATTTTTGCGAAAAAAACTTTTCCAAAAATATGCATTTTCTGCCCTTTCCGGGTTTTGTCGGCACCTCTGAAGAGGTTTTGAGACATTTCCCACAATTTTAGCAACAGTATTGTGCGCCTGAAGCAAGTTCGTTTTTTGGAATTTTTGCGAAAGGCCCCCCCTTACAACATTTTCGCGAAAAAAAGTTTTCCAAAAATATGCATTTTCTGCCCTTTTCAGGTTTTGCCGTCACTTCTGAAGAGGTTTTGAGACATTTCCTACAACTATATCACCAGTATTGTGCTGCTGAAGCAAATCCTTTTTTTGGATTTTTTTGCGACATTTTCGCGAAAAAAACTTTTCCAAAAATATGCATTTTCTGCCCTTTTCAGGTTTTGCCGTCACTTCTGAAGAGGTTTTGAGACATTTCCCACAACTTTAGCAACAGTATTGTGCGGCTGAAGCAAGTTCGTTTTTTGAAATTTTTGCGTAAGGCCCCCCCCCCCTTAGGACATTTTGCGAAATAAAGTTTTCTAAAAATATGCAAATTCTGCCCTTTTCGGGTTTTGTCGACACTTCTGAAGAGGTTTTGAGACATTTCCCGCAACTTTAGCAACAGTATTGTGCGCGTGAAGCAAGTTCGTTTTTTTAAATTTTTGCGTAAGCCCCCCCCCTTACGACATTTTCGCGAAATAAAGTTTTCCAAAAATATTTAAATTCTGCCCTTTTTGGGTTTTATGGGCACTTCTGAGGAGATTTTGAGACATTTCCCACAACTTTAGCAACAGTATTGTGCGGCTGAAGCAAGTTCGTTTTTTGACATTTTTGCGTAAGGCCCCCCCTTTACGACATTTTCGCGAAATAAAGTTTTCTAAAAATATACAAATTCTGCCCTTTTCGGGTTTTGTCGGCACTTCTGAAGAGGTTTTGAGACATTTCCCACAACTTTAGCAACAGTATAGTGCGCCTGAAGCAAGTTCGTTTTTTTTAATTTTTGCGCAAGCCCCCCCCCCTTACGACATTTTCGCGAAATAAAGTTTTCCAAAAATATGCAAATTCTGCCCTTTTCGGGTTTTGTCTGCACTTCTGAAGAGGTTTTGAGACATTTCCCACAACTTTAGCAACAGTATTGTGCGCCTGAAGCAAGTTCGTTTTTTGAAATTTTTGCGTAAGGCACCCCCCTTACGACATTTTCGCGAAATAAAGTTTTCCAAAAATATGCATTTTCTAACATTTTATGGTTTTGTCGGCACTTCTGAAGAGGTTTTGAGACATTTCCTACAACTATAGCACCAGTATTGTGCTGCTGAAGCAAATCCTTTTTTTGTATTTTTTTGCGACATTTTCGCGAAAAAAACTTTTCCAAAAATATGCATTTTCTGCCCTTTCCGGGTTTTGTCGGCACTTCTGAAGAGGTTTTGAGACATTTCCCACAACTTTAGCAACAGTATTGTGCGCTTGAAGCAAGTTAGTTTTTTGGAATTTTTGCGAAAGGCCCCTTATGACATTTTCGTGAAATAAAGTTTTCCAAAAATATGCAAATTCTGCCCTTTTTGAGTTTTATGGGCACTTCTGAGGAGATTTTGAGACATTTCCCACAACTTTAGCAACAGTATTGTGCGGCTGAAGCAAGTTCGTTTTTTGAAATTTTTGCGTAAGGCCCCCCCCTTACGACATTTTCGCGAAAAAAAGTTTTCCAAAAATAATCATTTTCTGCCCTTTTCAGGTTTTGCCGTCACTTCTGAAGAGGTTTTGAGACATTTCCTACAACTATATCACCAGTATTGTGCTGCTGAAGCAAATCCTTTTTTTGTATTTTTTTGCGACATCTTCGCGAAAAAAACTTTTCCAAAAATATGCATTTTCTGGCCTTCCCGGGTTTTGTCGGCACTTCTGAAGAGGTTTTGAGACATTTCCTACAACTTTAGCAACAGTATTGTGCGCCTGAAGCAAGTTCGTTTTTTTTAATTTTTGCATAAGCGCCCCCCCTTACGACATTTTCGCAAAATAAAGTTTTCCAAAAATATGCAAATTCTGCCCTTCTCGGGTTTTGTCGGCACTTCTGAAGAGGTTTTGAGACATTTCCCACAACTTTAGCAAAAGTATTGTGCGGCTGAAGCAAGTTCATTTTTTTAAATTTTTGCATAAGCCCCCCCCTTACGACATTTTCGCAAAATAAAGTTTCCCAAAAATATTTAAATTCTGCCCTTTTTGGGTTTTATGGGCACTTCTGAAGAGGTTTTGAGACATTTCCCACAACTTTAGCAACAGTATTGTGCGCCTGAAGCAAGTTCGTTTTTTTTTTATTTTTGCGTAAGCCCCCCCCCCTTACGACATTTTCGCGAAATAAAGTTTTCCAAAAATATGCAAATTCTATCCTTGTCGGGTTTTGTCGGCACTTCTGAAGAGGTTTTGAGACATTTCCCACAACTTTAGCAACAGTATTATGCGCCTGAAGCAAGTTTGTTTTTTGAAATTTTTGCGTAAGGCCCCCTCCTTACGACATTTTCGCGAAATAAAGTTTTCCAAAAATATGCATTTTCTAACATTTTAAGGTTTTGTCGGCACTTCTGAAGAGGTTTTGAGACATTTCCTACAACTATAGCACCAGTATTGTGCTGCTGAAGCAAATCCTTTTTTTGTATTTTTTTGCGACATTTTCGCGAAAAAAACTTTTCCAAAAATATGCATTTCCTGCCCTTTCCGGGTTTTGTCGGCACTTCTGAAGAGGTTTTGAGACATTTCCCACAACTTTAGCAACAGTATTGTGCGCCTGAAGTAAGTTCGTTTTTTGGAATTTTTGCGAAAGGCCCCCCCCTTACGACATTTTCGCGAAAAAAAGTTTTCCAAAAATATGCATTTTCTGCCCTTTTCAGGTTTTGCCGTCACTTCTGAAGAGGTTTTGAGACATTTCCTACAACTATATCACCAGTATTGTGCTGCTGAAGCAAATCCTTTTTTTGGATTTTTTTGCGACATTTTCGCGAAAAAAACTTTTCCAAAAATATGCATTTTCTGCCCTTTTCAGGTTTTGCCGTCACTTCTGAAGAGGTTTTGAGACATTTCCCACAACTTTAGCAACAGTATTGTGCGGCTGAAGCAAGTTCGTTTTTTGAAATTTTTGCGTAAGGCCCCCCCCTTACGACATTTTCGCGAAAAAAAGTTTTCCAAAAATATTTAAATTATGCCCTTTTTGGGTTTTATGGGCACTTCTGAGGAGATTTTGAGACATTTCCCACAACTTTAGCAACAGTATTGGGCGCCTGAAGCAAGTTCGGTTTTTTAAATTTTTGCGTAAGCCCCCCCCCTTAGGACATTTTCGCGAAATAAAGTTTTCTAAAAATATGCAAATTCTGCCCTTTTCGGGTTTTGTCGGCACTTCTGAAGAGGTTTTGAGACATTTCCCACAACTTTAGCAACAGTATTGTGCGCCTGAAGCAAGTTCGTTTTTTTTTATTTTTGCGTAAGCCCCCCCCCCTTACGATATTTTCGCGAAATAAAGTTTTCCAAAAATATGCAAATTCTGCCCTTTTCGGGTTTTGTCTGCACTTCTGAAGAGGTTTTGAGACATTTCCCACAACTTTAGCAACAGTATTGTGCGCCTGAAGCAAGTTCGTTTTTTGAAATTTTTGCGTAAGGCCCCCCCTGACGACATTTTCGCAAAAAAAAACTTTTCCAAAAATATGCAAATTCTGCCCTTTTCGGGTTTTGTCGGCACTTCTGAAGAGGTTTTGAGACATTTCCCACAACTTTAGCAACAGTATTGTGCGCCTGAAGCAAGTTCGTTTTTTTAAATTTTTGCGTAAGCCCCCCCCCTTACGACATTTTCGCGAAATAAAGTTTTCCAAAAATATTTAAATTCTGCCCTTTTTGGGTTTTATGGGCACTTCTGAGGAGATTTTGAGACATTTCCCACAACTTTAGCAACAGTATTGTGCGGCTGAAGCAAGTTCATTTTTTTAAATTTTTGCATAAGCCCCCCCCTTACGACATTTTCGCAAAATAAAGTTTCCCAAAAATATTTAAATTCTGCCCTTTTTGGGTTTTATGGGCACTTCTGAAGAGGTTTTGAGACATTTCCCACAACTTTAGCAACAGTATTGTGCGCCTGAAGCAAGTTCGTTTTTTTTTTATTTTTGCGTAAGCCCCCCCCCCTTACGACATTTTCGCGAAATAAAGTTTTCCAAAAATATGCAAATTCTGCCCTTGTCGGGTTTTGTCGGCACTTCTGAAGAGGTTTTGAGACATTTCCCACAACTTTAGCAACAGTATTATGCGCCTGAAGCAAGTTTGTTTTTTGAAATTTTTGCGTAAGGCCCCCTCCTTACGACATTTTCGCGAAATAAAGTTTTCCAAAAATATGCATTTTCTAACATTTTAAGGTTTTGTCGGCACTTCTGAAGAGGTTTTGAGACATTTCCTACAACTATAGCACCAGTATTGTGCTGCTGAAGCAAATCCTTTTTTTGTATTTTTTTGCGACATTTTCGCGAAAAAAACTTTTCCAAAAATATGCATTTCCTGCCCTTTCCGGGTTTTGTCGGCACTTCTGAAGAGGTTTTGAGACATTTCCCACAAATTTAGCAACAGTATTGTGCGCCTGAAGTAAGTTCGTTTTTTGGAATTTTTGCGAAAGGCCCCCCCCTTACGACATTTTCGCGAAAAAAAGTTTTCCAAAAATATGCATTTTCTGCCCTTTTCAGGTTTTGCCGTCACTTCTGAAGAGGTTTTGAGACATTTCCTACAACTATATCACCAGTATTGTGCTGCTGAAGCAAATCCTTTTTTTGGATTTTTTTGCGACATTTTCGCGAAAAAAACTTTTCCAAAAATATGCATTTTCTGCCCTTTTCAGGTTTTGCCGTCACTTCTGAAGAGGTTTTGAGACATTTCCCACAACTTTAGCAACAGTATTGTGCGGCTGAAGCAAGTTCGTTTTTTGAAATTTTTGCGTAAGGCCCCCCCCTTACGACATTTTCGCGAAAAAAAGTTTTCCAAAAATATTTAAATTATGCCCTTTTTGGGTTTTATGGGCACTTCTGAGGAGATTTTGAGACATTTCCCACAACTTTAGCAACAGTATTGGGCGCCTGAAGCAAGTTCGGTTTTTTAAATTTTTGCGTAAGCCCCCCCCCTTAGGACATTTTCGCGAAATAAAGTTTTCTAAAAATATGCAAATTCTGCCCTTTTCGGGTTTTGTCGGCACTTCTGAAGAGGTTTTGAGACATTTCCCACAACTTTAGCAACAGTATTGTGCGCCTGAAGCAAGTTCGTTTTTTTTTATTTTTGCGTAAGCCCCCCCCCCTTACGATATTTTCGCGAAATAAAGTTTTCCAAAAATATGCAAATTCTGCCCTTTTCGGGTTTTGTCTGCACTTCTGAAGAGGTTTTGAGACATTTCCCACAACTTTAGCAACAGTATTGTGCGCCTGAAGCAAGTTCGTTTTTTGAAATTTTTGCGTAAGGCCCCCCCTGACGACATTTTCGCAAAAAAAAACTTTTCCAAAAATATGCAAATTCTGCCCTTTTCGGGTTTTGTCGGCACTTCTGAAGAGGTTTTGAGACATTTCCCACAACTTTAGCAACAGTATTGTGCGCCTGAAGCAAGTTCGTTTTTTTTAATTTTTGCGTAAGCCCCCCCCCTTACGACATTTTCGCGAAATAAAGTTTTCCAAAAATATTTAAATTCTGCCCTTTTTGGGTTTTATGGGCACTTCTGAGGAGATTTTGAGACATTTCCCACAACTTTAGCAACAGTATTGTGCGGCTGAAGCAAGTTCGTTTTTTGAAATTTTTGCGTAAGGCCCCCCCCTTACGACATTTTCGCGAAATAAAGTTTTCTAAAAATATACAAATTCTGCCCTTTTCGGGTTTTGTCGGCACTTCTGAAGAGGTTTTGAGACATTTCCCACAACTTTAGCAACAGTATTGTGCGCCTGAAGCAAGTTCGTTTTTTTTTATTTTTGCGTAAGCCCCCCCCCCCTTACGACATTTTCGCGAAATAAAGTTTTCCAAAAATATGCAAATTCTGCCCTTTTCGGGTTTTGTCTGCACTTCTGAAGAGGTTTTGAGACATTTCCCACAACTTTAGCAACAGTATTGTGCGCCTGAAGCAAGTTCGTTTTTTGAAATTTTTGCGTAAGGCACCCCCCTTACGACATTTTCGCGAAATAAAGTTTTCCAAAAATATGCATTTTCTAACATTTTATGGTTTTGTCGGCACTTCTGAAGAGGTTTTGAGACATTTCCTACAACTATAGCACCAGTATTGTGCTGCTGAAGCAAATCCTTTTTTTGTATTTTTTTGCGACATTTTCGCGAAAAAAACTTTTCCAAAAATATGCATTTTCTGCCCTTTCCGGGTTTTGTCGGCACTTCTGAAGAGGTTTTGAGACATTTCCCACAACTTTAGCAACAGTATTGTGCGCTTGAAGCAAGTTCGTTTTTTGGAATTTTTGCGAAAGGCCCCCCCTTATGACATTTTCGTGAAATAAAGTTTTCCAAAAATATGCAAATTCTGCCCTTTTTGAGTTTTATGGGCACTTCTGAAGAGATTTTGAGACATTTCCCACAACTTTAGCAACAGTATTGTGCGGCTGAAGCAAGTTCGTTTTTTAAAATTTTTGCGTAAGGCCCCCCCCTTACGACATTTTCGCGAAAAAAAGTTTTCCAAAAATATGCATTTTCTGCCCTTTTCAGGTTTTGCCGTCACTTCTGAAGAGGTTTTGAGACATTTCCTACGACTATATCACCAGTATTGTGCTGCTGAAGCAAATCCTTTTTTTGGATTTTTTTGCGACATTTTCGCGAAAAAAACTTTTCCAAAAATATGCATTTTCTGCCCTTTTCGGGTTTTGCCGGCACTTCTGAAGAGGTTTTGAGACATTTCCCACAACTTTAGCAACAGTATTGTGCGGCTGAAGCAAGTTCGTTTTTTTTTATTTTTGCGTAAGGCCCCCCCCTTACGACATTTTCGCGAAATAAAGTTTTCTAAAAATATGCAAATTCTGCCCTTTTCGGGTTTTGTCGGCACTTCTGAAGAGGTTTTGAGACATTTCCCACAACTTTAGCAACAGTATTGTGCGGCTGAAGCAAGTTCGTTTTTTTTAATTTTTGCGTAAGGCCCCCCCCTTACGACATTTTCGCGAAATAAAGTTTTCTAAAAATATACAAATTCTGCCCTTTTCGGGTTTTGTCGGCACTTCTGAAGAGGTTTTGAGACATTTCCCACAACTTTAGCAACAGTATTGTGCGCCTGAAGCAAGTTCGTTTTTTTTTATTTTTGCGTAAGCCCCCCCCCTTACGACATTTTCGCGAAATAAAGTTTTCCAAAAATATGCAAATTCTGCCCTTTTCGGGTTTTGTCGGCACTTCTGAAGAGGTTTTGAGACATTTCCCACAACTTTAGCAACAGTATTGTGTGGCTGAAGCAAGTTCGTTTTTTGAAATTTTTGTGTAAGGCCCGCCCCTTACGACATTTTCGCCCAAAAAAGTTTTCCAAAAATATGCATTTTCTTCCTTTTCAGGTTTTGCCGTCACTTCCGAAGTGGTTTTGAGACATTTCCCACAACTTTAGCAACAGTATTGTGCGCCTGAAGCAAGTTCGTTTTTTGAAATTTTTGCGTAAGGCCCCCCCCTTACGACATTTTCGCGAAATAAAGTTTTCCAAAAATATGCATTTTCTAACATTTTAAGGTTTTGTCGGCACTTCTGAAGAGGTTTTGAGACATTTCCTACAACTACAGCACCAGTATTGTGCTGCTGAAGCAAATCCTTTTTTTGTATTTTTTTGCGACATCTTCGCGAAAAAAACTTTTCCAAAAATATGCATTTTCTACTCTTCCCGGGTTTTGTCGGCACTTCTGAAGAGGTTTTGAGACATTTCCCACAACTTTAGCAACAGTATTGTGCGCCTGAAGCAAGTTCGTTTTTTTAATTTTTGCATAAGCCCCCCCCCTTACGACATTTTCGCAAAATAAAGTTTTCCAAAAATATGCAAATTCTGCCCTTTTCGGGTTTTGTCGGCACTTCTGAAGAGGTTTTGAGACATTTCCCACAACTTTAGCAACAGTATTGTGCGCCTGAAGCAAGTTCGTTTTTTGAAATTTTTGCGTAAGCCCCCCCCCTTACGACATTTTCGCGAAATAAAGTTTTCTAAAAATATGCAAATTCTGCCCTTTTCGGGTTTTGTCGGCACTTCTGAAGAGGTTTTGAGACATTTCCCACAACTTTAGCAACAGTATTGTGCGGCTGAAGCAAGTTCGTTTTTTTTAATTTTTGCGTAAGGCCCCCCCCTTACGACATTTTCGCGAAATAAAGTTTTCTAAAAATATACAAATTCTGCCCTTTTCGGGTTTTGTCGACACTTCTGAAGAGGTTTTGAGACATTTCCCACATTTTTAGCAACAGTATTGTGCGCCTGAAGCAAGTTCGTTTTTTTTTATTTTTGCGTAAGCCACCCCCCTTACGACATTTTCGCGAAATAAAGTTTTCCAAAAATATGCAAATTCTGCCCTTTTCGGGTTTTGTCGGCACTTCTGAAGAGGTTTTGAGACATTTCCCACAACTTTAGCAACAGTATTGTGTGGCTGAAGCAAGTTCGTTTTTTGAAATTTTTGCGTAAGCCCCCCCCCTTACGACATTTTCGCCCAAAAAAGTTTTCCAAAAATATGCATTTTCTTCCCTTTTCAGGTTTTGCCGTCACTTCTGAAGTGGTTTTGAGACATTTCCCACAACTTTAGCAACAGTATTGTGCGCCTGAAGCAAGTTCGTTTTTTGAAATTTTTGCGTAAGCCCCCCCCTTACGACATTTTCGCGAAATAAAGTTTTCCAAAAATATGCAAATTCTGCCCTTTTCGGGTTTTGTCGGCACTTCTGAAGAGGTTTTGAGACATTTCCCACAACTTTAGCAACAGTATTGTGTGGCTGAAGCAAGTTCGTTTTTTGAAATTTTTGTGTAAGGCCCGCCCCTTACGACATTTTCGCCCAAAAAAGTTTTCCAAAAATATGCATTTTCTTCCCTTTTCAGGTTTTGCCGTCACTTCTGAAGTGGTTTTGAGACATTTCCCACAACTTTAGCAACAGTATTGTGCGCCTGAAGCAAGTTCGTTTTTTGAAATTTTTGCGTAAGGCCCCCCCCTTACGACATTTTCGCGAAATAAAGTTTTCCAAAAATATGCATTTTCTAACATTTTAAGGTTTTGTCGGCACTTCTGAAGAGGTTTTGAGACATTTCCTACAACTACAGCACCAGTATTGTGCTGCTGAAGCAAATCCTTTTTTTGTATTTTTTTGCGACATCTTCGCGAAAAAAACTTTTCCAAAAATATGCATTTTCTGCTCTTCCCGGGTTTTGTCGGCACTTCTGAAGAGGTTTTGAGACATTTCCCACAACTTTAGCAACAGTATTGTGCGCCTGAAGCAAGTTCGTTTTTTTTAATTTTTGCATAAGCCCCCCCCCTTACGACATTTTCGCAAAATAAAGTTTTCCAAAAATATGCAAATTCTGCCCTTTTCGGGTTTTGTCGGCACTTCTGAAGAGGTTTTGAGACATTTCCCACAACTTTAGCAAAAGTATTGTGCGGCTGAAGCAAGTTCGTTTTTTGAAATTTTTGCGTAAGGCCCCCCCTTACGACATTTTCGCGAAAAAAAGTTTTCCAAAAATATTTAAATTCTGCCCTTTTTGGGTTTTATGGGCACTTCTGAGGAGATTTTGAGACATTTCCCACAACTTTAGCAACAGTATTGTGCGGCTGAAGCAAGTTCGTTTTTTGAAATTTTTGCGTAAGCCCCCCCCTTACGACATTTTCGCGAAATAAAGTTTTATAAAAATATACAAATTCTGCCCTTTTCGGGTTTTGTCGGCACTTCTGAAGAGGTTTTGAGACATTTCCCACATTTTTAGCAACAGTATTGTGCGCCTGAAGCAAGTTCGTTTTTTTTTATTTTTGCGTAAGCCACCCCCCTTACGACATTTTCGCGAAATAAAGTTTTCCAAAAATATGCAAATTCTGCCCTTTTCGGGTTTTGTCGGCACTTCTGAAGAGGTTTTGAGACATTTCCCACAACTTTAGCAACAGTATTGTGTGGCTGAAGCAAGTTCGTTTTTTGAAATTTTTGCGTAAGGACCCCCCCTTACGACATTTTCGCCCAAAAAAGTTTTCCAAAAATATGCATTTTCTTCCCTTTTCAGGTTTTGCCGTCACTTCTGAAGTGGTTTTGAGACATTTCCCACAACTTTAGCAACAGTATTGTGCGCCTTAAGCAAGTTCGTTTTTTGAAATTTTTGCGTAAGCCCCCCCCCTTACGACATTTTCGCGAAATAAAGTTTTCCAAACATATGCATTTTCTAACATTTTAAGGTTTTGTCGGCACTTCTGAAGAGGTTTTGAGACATTTCCTACAACTATAGCACCAGTATTGTGCTGCTGAAGCAAATCCTTTTTTTGTATTTTTTTGCGACATTTTCGCGAAAAAAACTTTTCCAAAAATATGCATTTTCTGCCCTTCCCGGGTTTTGTCGGCACTTCTGAAGACGTTTTGAGACATTTCCCACAACTTTAGCAACAGTATTGAGCGCCTGAAGCAAGTTCGTTTTTTGAAATGTTTGCGTAAGGCCCCCCCCTTACGACATTTTCGTGGAATAAAGTTTTCCAAAAATATGCAAATTCTGCCCTTTTCGGGTTTTGTCGGCACTTCTGAAGAGGTTTTGAGACATTTCCCACAACTTTAGCAACAGTATTATGCGCCTGAAGCAAGTTTGTTTTTTGAAATTTTTGCGTAAGGCCCCCCCCTTACGACATTTTCGCGAAATAAAGTTTTCCAAAAATATGCATTTTCTAACATTTTAAGGTTTTGTCGGCACTTCTGAAGAGGTTTTGAGACATTTCCTACAACTATATCACCAGTATTGTGCTGCTGAAGCAAATCCTTTTTTTGGATTTTTTTGCGACATTTTCGCGAAAAAAACTTTTCCAAAAATATGCATTTTCTGCCCTTTTCGGGTTTTGTCGGCACTTCTGAAGAGGTTTTGAGACATTTCCCACAACTTTAGCAACAGTATTGTGCGGCTGAAGCAAGTTCGTTTTTTGAAATTTTTGCGTAAGGCCCCCCCCTTACGACATTTTCGCGAAAAAAAGTTTTCCAAAAATATTTAAATTCTGCCCTTTTTGGGTTTTATGGGCACTTCTGAGGAGATTTTGAGACATTTCCCACAACTTTAGCAACAGTATTGGGCGCCTGAAGCAAGTTCGGTTTTTTAAATTTTTGCGTAAGCCCCCCCCCTTAGGACATTTTCGCGAAATAAAGTTTTCTAAAAATATGCAAATTCTGCCCTTTTCGGGTTTTGTCGGCACTTCTGAAGAGGTTTTGAGACATTTCCACAACTTTAGCAACAGTATTGTGCGCCTGAAGCAAGTTCGTTTTTTTTTATTTTTGCGTAAGCCCCCCCCCTTACGATATTTTCGCGAAATAAAGTTTTCCAAAAATATGCAAATTCTGCCCTTTTTGGGTTTTATGGGCACTTCTGAGGAGATTTTGAGACATTTCCCACAACTTTAGCAACAGTATTGTGCGGCTGAAGCAAGTTCGTTTTTTGAAATTTTTGCGTAAGGCCCCCCCCCTTAGGACATTTTGCGAAATAAAGTTTTCTAAAAATATGCAAATTCTGCCCTTTTCGGGTTTTGTCGGCACTTCTGAAGAGGTTTTGAGACATTTCCCGCAACTTTAGCAACAGTATTGTGCGCCTGAAGCAAGTTCGTTTTTTGAAATTTTTGCGTAAGGCCCCCCCTGACGACATTTTCGCAAAAAAAAACTTTTCCAAAAATATGCAAATTCTGCCCTTTTCGGGTTTTGTCGGCACTTCTGAGAGGTTTTGAGACATTTCCCACAACTTTAGCAACAGTATTGTGCGCCTGAAGCAAGTTCGTTTTTTTTTATTTTTGCGTAAGCCCCCCCCCTTACGACATTTTCGCGAAATAAAGTTTTCCAAAAATATTTAAATTCTGCCCTTTTTGGGTTTTATGGGCACTTCTGAGGAGATTTTGAGACATTTCCCACAACTTTAGCAACAGTATTGTGCGGCTGAAGCAAGTTCGTTTTTTGAAATTTTTGCGTAAGGCCCCCCCCTTACGACATTTTCGCGAAATAAAGTTTTCCAAAAATATGCAAATTCTGCCTTTTCGGGTTTTGTCTGCACTTCTGAAGAGGTTTTGAGACATTTCCCACAACTTTAGCAACAGTATTGTGCGCCTGAAGCAAGTTCGTTTTTGAAATTTTTGCGTAAGGCCCCCCCCTTACGACATTTTCGCGAAATAAAGTTTTCCAAAAATATGCATTTTCTAACATTTTAAGGTTTTGTCGGCACTTCTGAAGAGGTTTTGAGACATTTCCTACAACTATAGCACCAGTATTGTGCTGCTGAAGCAAATCCTTTTTTTGTATTTTTTTGCGACATTTTCGCGAAAAAAACTTTTCCAAAAATATGCATTTTCTGCCCTTTCCGGGTTTTGTCGGCACTTCTGAAGAGGTTTTGAGACATTTCCCACAACTTTAGCAACAGTATTGTGCGCCTGAAGCAGGTTCGTTTTTGGAATTTTTGCGAAAGGCCCCCCCCTTATGACATTTTCGTGAAATAAAGCTTTCCAAAAATATGCAAATTCTGCCCTTTTTGAGTTTTATGGGCACTTCTGAGGAGATTTTGAGACATTTCCCACAACTTTAGCAACAGTATTGTGCGGCTGAAGCAAGTTCGTTTTTTGAAATTTTTGCGTAAGGCCCCCCCCTTACGACATTTTCGCGAAAAAAAGTTTTCCAAAAATATGCATTT
The DNA here is from genome assembly GCF_033978795.1 of Nerophis ophidion. Taxonomy (NCBI): domain Eukaryota; kingdom Metazoa; phylum Chordata; class Actinopteri; order Syngnathiformes; family Syngnathidae; genus Nerophis; species Nerophis ophidion. The sequence continues at coordinate 9,260 of NW_026907259.1, read as the reverse complement.
TCTGCCCTTTTCAGGTTTTGCCGTCACTTCTGAAGAGGTTTTGAGACATTTCCTACAACTATATCACCAGTATTGTGCTGCTGAAGCAAATCTTTTTTTTGGATTTTTTTGCGACATTTTCGCGAAAAAAACTTTTCCAAAAATATGCATTTTCTGCCCTTTTCTGGTTTTGTCGGCACTTCTGAAGAGGTTTGAGACATTTCCCACAACTTTAGCAACAGTATTGTGCGGCTGAAGCAAGTTCGTTTTTTTTTATTTTTGCGTAAGCCCCCCCCCTTACGACATTTTCGCGAAATAAAGTTTTCCAAAAATATGCAAATTCTGCCCTTTTCGGGTTTTGTCGGCACTTCTGAAGAGGTTTTGAGACATTTCCCACAACTTTAGCAACAGTATTGTGTGGCTGAAGCAAGTTCGTTTTTGAAATTTTTGTGTAAGGCCCGCCCCTTACGACATTTTCGCCCAAAAAAGTTTTCCAAAAATATGCATTTTCTTCCCTTTTCAGGTTTTGCCGTCACTTCTGAAGTGGTTTTGAGACATTTCCCACAACTTTAGCAACAGTATTGTGCGGCTGAAGCAAGTTCGTTTTTTGAAATTTTTGCGAAAGGCCCCCCCCCCTTACGACATTTTCGCGAAAAAAACTTTTCAAAAAATATGCATTTTCTAACATTTTAAGGTTTTGTCGGCACTTCTGAAGAGGTTTTGAGACATTTCCTACAAATATAGCAACAGTATTGTGCTACTGAAGCAAGTTTGTTTTTTGAAATTTTTGCGTAAGGGCCGACCCTTACGACATTTTCGCCAAAAAAAGTTTTCCAAAAATATGCATTTTCTGCCCTTTCCAGGTTTTGCCGTCACTTCTGAAGACATTTTGAGACATTTCCCACAACTTTAGCAACAGTATTGTGCGCCTGAAGCAAGTCCGTTTTTTGAAATTTTTGCGTAAGGCCCCCCCCTTAGGACATTTTGCGAAATAAAGTTTTCTAAAAATATGCAAATTCTGCCCTTTTCGGGTTTTGTCGGCACTTCTGAAGAGGTTTTGAGACATTTCCCGCAACTTTAGCAACAGTATTGTGCGCCTGAAGCAAGTTCGTTTTTTGAAATTTTTGCGTAAGGCCCCCCCTGACGACATTTTCGTGGAATAAAGTTTTCCAAAATATGCAAATTCTGCCCTTTTCGGGTTTTGTCGCACTTCTGAAGAGGTTTTGAGACATTTCCCACAACTTTAGCAACAGTATTATGCGCCTGAAGCAAGTTTGTTTTTGAAATTTTTGCGTAAGGCCCCCCCCTTACGACATTTTCGCGAAATAAAGTTTTCCAAAAATATGCATTTTCTAACATTTTAAGGTTTTGTCGGCACTTCTGAAGAGGTTTTGAGACATTTCCTACAACTACAGCACCAGTATTGTGCTGCTGAAGCAAATCCTTTTTTTGTATTTTTTTGCGACATCTTCGCGAAAAAAACTTTTCCAAAAATATGCATTTTCTGCTCTTCCCGGGTTTTGTCGGCACTTCTGAAGAGGTTTTGAGACATTTCCCACAACTTTAGCAACAGTATTGTGCGCCTGAAGCAAGTTCGTTTTTTTTAATTTTTGCATAAGCCCCCCCCCTTACGACATTTTCGCAAAATAAAGTTTTCCAAAAATATGCAAATTCTGCCCTTTTCGGGTTTTGTCGGCACTTCTGAAGAGGTTTTGAGACATTTCCCACAACTTTAGCAACAGTATTGTGCGCCTGAAGCAAGTTCGTTTTTTTTAATTTTTGCATAAGACCCCCCCTTACGACATTTTCGCAAAATAAAGTTTTCCAAAAATATGCAAATTCTGCCCTTTTCGGGTTTTGTCGGCACTTCTGAAGAGGTTTTGAGACATTTCCCACAACTTTAGCAAAAGTATTGTGCGGCTAAAGCAAGTTCGTTTTTTGAAATTTTTGCGTAAGGCCCCCCCTTACGACATTTTCGCGAAATAAAGTTTTCCAAAAATATGCAAATTCTGCCCTTTTCGGGTTTTGTCGGCACTTCTGAAGAGGTTTTGAGACATTTCCCACAACTTTAGCAACAGTATTGTGCGGCTGAAGCAAGTTCGTTTTTGAAATTTTTGCGTAAGGCCCCCCCCTTACGACATTTTCGCGAAATAAAGTTTTCCAAAAATATTTAAATTCTGCCCTTTTTGGGTTTTATGGGCACTTCTGAGGAGATTTTGAGACATTTCCCACAACTTTAGCAACAGTATTGTGCGGCTGAAGCAAGTTCGTTTTTGAAATTTTTGCGTAAGGCCCCCCCCCCTTAGGACATTTTGCGAGATAAAGTTTTCTAAAAATATGCAAATTCTGCCCTTTTCGGGTTTTGTCGACACTTCTGAAGAGGTTTTGAGACATTTCCCGCAACTTTAGCAACAGTATTGTGCGCCTGAAGCAAGTTCGTTTTTTGAAATTTTTGCGTAAGCCCCCCACCTTACGACATTTTCGCGAAATAAAGTTTTCCAAAAATATTTAAATTCTGCCCTTTTTGGGTTTTATGGGCACTTCTGAGGAGATTTTGAGACATTTCCCACAACTTTAGCAACAGTATTGTGCGGCTGAAGCAAGTTCATTTTTTGAAATTTTTGCGTAAGGCCCCCCCCTTACGACATTTTCGCGAAATAAAGTTTTCTAAAAATATACAAATTCTGCCCTTTTCGGGTTTTGTCGGCACTTCTGAAGAGGTTTTGAGACATTTCCCACAACTTTAGCAACAGTATTGTGCGCCTGAAGCAAGTTCGTTTTTTTTTATTTTTGCGTAAGCCCCCCCCTTACGACATTTTCGCGAAATAAAGTTTTCCAAAAATATGCAAATTCTGCCCTTTTCGGGTTTTGTCGGCACTTCTGAAGAGGTTTTGAGACATTTCCCACAACTTTAGCAACAGTATTGTGTGGCTGAAGCAAGTTTGTTTTTTGAAATTTTTGCGTAAGGCCCGCCCCTTACGACATTTTCGCCCAAAAAAGTTTTCCAAAAATATGCATTTTCTGCCCTTTTCAGGTTTTGCCGTCACTTCGGAAGAGGTTTTGAGACATTTCCCACAACTTTAGCAACAGTATTGTGCACCTGAAGCAAGTTAGTTTTTTGAAATTTTTGCGTAAGGCCCCCCCCTTACGACATTTTCGCGAAATAAAGTTTTCCAAAAATATGCATTTTCTAACATTTTAAGGTTTTGTCGGCACTTCTGAAGAGGTTTTGAGACATTTCCTACAACTATAGCACCAGTATTGTGCTGCTGAAGTAAATCCTTTTTTTGTATTCTTTTGCGACATTTTCGCGAAAAAAACTTTTAAAAAATATGCATTTTCTGCCCTTTCCGGGTTTTGTCGGCACTTCTGAAGAGGTTTTGAGACATTTCCCACAACATTAGCAACAGTATTGTGCGCCTGAAGCAAGTTCGTTTTTTTAAATTTTTGCATAAGCCCCTCCCCTTACGACATTTTCGCAAATAAAGTTTTCCAAAAATATGCAAATTCTGCCCTTTTCGCGTTTTGTCGGCACTTCTGAAGAGGTTTTGAAACATTTCCCACAACTTTAGCAAAAGTATTGTGCGGCTGAAGCAAGTTCGTTTTTTGAAATTTTTGCGTAAGGCCCCCCCTTACGACATTTTCGCGAAATAAAGTTTTCCAAAAATATTTAAATTCTGCCCTTTTTGGGTTTTATGGGCACTTCTGAGGAGATTTTGAGACATTTCCCACAACTTTAGCAACAGTATTGTGCGGCTGAAGCAAGTTCGTTTTTTGAAATTTTTGCGTAAGGCCCCCCCCTTACGACATTTTCGCGAAATAAAGTTTTCTAAAAATATACAAATTCTGCCCTTTTCGGGTTTTGTCGGCACTTCTGAAGAGGTTTTGAGACATTTCCCACAACTTTAGCAACAGTATTGTGTGGCTGAAGCAAGTTCGTTTTTTGAAATTTTTGCGTAAGGCCCGCCCCTTACGACATTTTCGCCCAAAAAAAGTTTTCCAAAAATATGCATTTTCTGCCCTTTTCAGGTTTTGCCGTCACTTCTGAAGAGGCTTTGAGACATTTCCCACAACTTTAGCAACAGTATTGTGCGCCTGAAGCAAGTTCGTTTTTTGAAACTTTTGCGTAAGGCCCCCCCCTTACGACATTTTCGCGAAATAAAGTTTTCCAAAAATATGCATTTTCTAACATTTTAAGGTTTTGTCGGCACTTCTGAAGAGGTTTTGAGACATTTCCTACAACTATAGCACCAGTATTGTGCTGCTGAAGCAAATCCTTTTTTTGTATTTTTTTGCGACATTTTCGCGAAAAAAACTTTTCCAAAAATATGCATTTTCTGCCCTTTCCGGGTTTTGTCGGCACTTCTGAAGAGGTCTTGAGACATTTCCCACAACTTTAGCAACAGTATTGTGCGCCTGAAGCAAGTTCGTTTTTTTTAATTTTTGCATAAGCCCCCCCCCTTACGACATTTTCGCAAAATAAAGTTTTCCAAAAATATACAAATTCTGCCCTTTTCGGGTTTTGTCGGCACTTCTGAAGAGGTTTTGAGACATTTCCCACAACTTTAGCAAAAGTATTGTGCGGCTAAAGCAAGTTCGTTTTTTGAAATTTTTGCGTAAGGCCCCCCCTTACGACATTTTCGCGAAATAAAGTTTTCCAAAAATATGCAAATTCTGCCTTTTCGGGTTTTGTCGGCACTTCTGAAGAGGTTTTGAGACATTTCCCACAACTTTAGCAACAGTATTGTGCGGCTGAAGCAAGTTCGTTTTTTGAAATTTTTGCGTAAGGCCCCCCCCTTACGACATTTTCGCGAAATAAAGTTTTCCAAAAATATTTAAATTCTGCCCTTTTTGGGTTTTATGGGCACTTCTGAGGAGATTTTGAGACATTTCCCACAACTTTAGCAACAGTATTGTGCGGCTGAAGCAAGTTCGTTTTTTGAAATTTTTGCGTAAGGCCCCCCCCTTACGACATTTTCGCGAAATAAAGTTTTCTAAAAATATACAAATTCTGCCCTTTTCGGGTTTTGTCGGCACTTCTGAAGAGGTTTTGAGACATTTCCCACAACTTTAGCAACAGTATTGTGCGCCTGAAGCAAGTTCGTTTTTTGAAATTTTTGCGTAAGGCACCCCCCTTACGACATTTTCGCGAAATAAAGTTTTCCAAAAATATGCATTTTCTAACATTTTATGGTTTTGTCGGCACTTCTGAAGAGGTTTTGAGACATTTCCTACAACTATAGCACCAGTATTGTGCTGCTGAAGCAAATCCTTTTTTTGTATTTTTTTGCGACATTTTCGCGAAAAAAACTTTTCCAAAAATATGCATTTTCTGCCCTTTCCGGGTTTTGTCCGCACTTCTGAAGAGGTTTTGAGACATTTCCCACAACTTTAGCAACAGTATTGTGCGGCTGAAGCAAGTTCGTTTTTTGAAATTTTTGCGTAAGGCCCCCCCCTTACGACATTTTCGCGAAATAAAGTTTTCTAAAAATATACAAATTCTGCCCTTTTCGGGTTTTGTCGGCACTTCTGAAGAGGTTTTGAGACATTTCCCACAACTTTAGCAACAGTATTGTGTGGCTGAAGCAAGTTCGTTTTTTGAAATTTTTGCGTAAGGCCCGCCCCTTACGACATTTTCGCCCAAAAAAGTTTTCCAAAAATATGCATTTTCTGCCCTTTTCAGGTTTTGCCGTCACTTCTGAAGAGGCTTTGAGACATTTCCCACAACTTTAGCAACAGTATTGTGCGCCTGAAGCAAGTTCGTTTTTTGAAATTTTTGCGTAAGGCACCCCCCTTACGACATTTTCGCGAAATAAAGTTTTCCAAAAATATGCATTTTCTAACATTTTATGGTTTTGTCGGCACTTCTGAAGAGGTTTTGAGACATTTCCTACAACTATAGCACCAGTATTGTGCTGCTGAAGCAAATCCTTTTTTTGTATTTTTTTGCGACATTTCGCGAAAAAAACTTTTCCAAAAATATGCATTTTCTGCCCTTTCCGGGTTTTGTCCGCACTTCTGAAGAGGTTTTGAGACATTTCCCACAACTTTAGCAACAGTATTGTGCGGCTGAAGCAAGTTCGTTTTTTGAAATTTTTGCGTAAGGCCCCCCCCTTACGACATTTTCGCGAAATAAAGTTTTCTAAAAATATACAAATTCTGCCCTTTTCGGGTTTTGTCGGCACTTCTGAAGAGGTTTTGAGACATTTCCCACAACTTTAGCAACAGTATTGTGTGGCTGAAGCAAGTTCGTTTTTTGAAATTTTTGCGTAAGGCCCGCCCCTTACGACATTTTCGCCCAAAAAAGTTTTCCAAAAATATGCATTTTCTGCCCTTTTCAGGTTTTGCCGTCACTTCTGAAGAGGCTTTGAGACATTTCCCACAACTTTAGCAACAGTATTGTGCGCCTGAAGCAAGTTCGTTTTTTGAAATTTTTGCGTAAGGCCCCCCCCTTACGACATTTTCGCGAAATAAAGTTTTCCAAAAATATGCATTTTCTAACATTTTAAGGTTTTGTCGGCACTTCTGAAGAGGTTTTGAGACATTTCCTACAACTATAGCACCAGTATTGTGCTGCTGAAGCAAATCCTTTTTTTGTATTTTTTTGCGACATTTTCGCGAAAAAAACTTTTCCAAAAATATGCATTTTCTGCCCTTTCCGGGTTTTGTCGGCACTTCTGAAGAGGTCTTGAGACATTTCCCACAACTTTAGCAACAGTATTGTGCGCCTGAAGCAAGTTCGTTTTTTTTAATTTTTGCATAAGCCCCCCCCCTTACGACATTTTCGCAAAATAAAGTTTTCCAAAAATATACAAATTCTGCCCTTTTCGGGTTTTGTCGGCACTTCTGAAGAGGTTTTGAGACATTTCCCACAACTTTAGCAAAAGTATTGTGCGGCTAAAGCAAGTTCGTTTTTTGAAATTTTTGCGTAAGGCCCCCCCTTACGACATTTTCGCGAAATAAAGTTTTCCAAAAATATGCAAATTCTGCCCTTTTCGGGTTTTGTCGGCACTTCTGAAGAGGTTTTGAGACATTTCCCACAACTTTAGCAACAGTATTGTGCGGCTGAAGCAAGTTCGTTTTTTGAAATTTTTGCGTAAGGCCCCCCCCTTACGACATTTTCGCGAAATAAAGTTTTCCAAAAATATTTAAATTCTGCCCTTTTTGGGTTTTATGGGCACTTCTGAGGAGATTTTGAGACATTTCCCACAACTTTAGCAACAGTATTGTGCGGCTGAAGCAAGTTCGTTTTTTGAAATTTTTGCGTAAGGCCCCCCCCTTACGACATTTTCGCGAAATAAAGTTTTCTAAAAATATACAAATTCTGCCCTTTTCGGGTTTTGTCGGCACTTCTGAAGAGGTTTTGAGACATTTCCCACAACTTTAGCAACAGTATTGTGCGCCTGAAGCAAGTTCGTTTTTTGAAATTTTTGCGTAAGGCACCCCCCTTACGACATTTTCGCGAAATAAAGTTTTCCAAAAATATGCATTTTCTAACATTTTATGGTTTTGTCGGCACTTCTGAAGAGGTTTTGAGACATTTCCTACAACTATAGCACCAGTATTGTGCTGCTGAAGCAAATCCTTTTTTTGTATTTTTTTGCGACATTTTCGCGAAAAAAACTTTTCCAAAAATATGCATTTTCTGCCCTTTCCGGGTTTTGTCCGCACTTCTGAAGAGGTTTTGAGACATTTCCCACAACTTTAGCAACAGTATTGTGCGCTTGAAGCAAGTTCGTTTTTTGGAATTTTTGCGAAAGGCCCCCCCCTTATGACATTTTCGTGAAATAAAGTTTTCCAAAAATATGCAAATTCTGCCCTTTTTGAGTTTTATGGGCACTTCTGAGGAGATTTTGAGACATTTCCCACAACTTTAGCAACAGTATTGTGCGGCTGAAGCAAGTTCGTTTTTTGAAATTTTTGCGTAAGGCCCCCCCCTTACGACATTTTCGCGAAAAAAAGTTTTCCAAAAATAATCATTTTCTGCCCTTTTCAGGTTTTGCCGTCACTTCTGAAGAGGTTTTGAGACATTTCCTACAACTATATCACCAGTATTGTGCTGCTGAAGCAAATCCTTTTTTTTTATTTTTTGCGACATTTTCGTGAAAAAAACTTTTCCAAAAATATGCATTTTCTGCCCTTTTCGGGTTTTGCCGGCACTTCTGAAGAGGTTTTGAGACATTTCCCACAACTTTAGCAACAGTATTGTGCGGCTGAAGCAAGTTCGTTTTTTGAAATTTTTGCGTAAGCCCCACCCCTTACGACATTTTCGCGAAATAAAGTTTTCTAAAAATATGCAAATTCTGCCCTTTTCGGGTTTTGTCGGCACTTCTGAAGAGGTGTTGAGACATTTCCCACAACTTTAGCAACAGTATTGTGCGGCTGAAGCAAGTTCGTTTTTTTTAATTTTTGCGTAAGGCCCCCCCCTTACGACATTTTCGCGAAATAAAGTTTCTAAAAATATACAAATTCTGCCCTTTTCGGGTTTTGTTGGCACTTCTGAAGAGGTTTTGAGACATTTCCCACAACTTTAGCAACAGTATTGTGCGCCTGAAGCAAGTTCGTTTTTTGAAATTTTTGCGTAATGCCCCCCCCTTACGACATTTTCGCGAAATAAAGTTTTCCAAAAATATGCATTTTCTAACATTTTAAGGTTTTTTCGGCACTTCTGAAGAGGTTTTGAGACATTTCCTACAACTATAGCACCAGTATTGTGCTGCTGAAGCAAATCCTTTTTTTGTATTTTTTTGCGACATCTTCGCGAAAAAAACTTTTCCAAAAATATGCATTTTCTGCCCTTCCCGGGCTTTGTCGGCACTTCTGAAGAGGTTTTGAGACATTTCCCACAACTTTAGCAACAGTATTGTGCGCCTGAAGCAAGTTCGTTTTTTTTAATTTTTGCATAAACGCCCCCCCTTACGACATTTTCGCAAAATAAAGTTTTCCAAAAATATGCAAATTCTGCCCTTTTCGGGTTTTGTCGGCACTTCTGAAGAGGTTTTGAGACATTTCCCACAACTTTAGCAAAAGTATTGTGCAGCTGAAGCAAGTTCATTTTTAAAATTTTTGCATAAGCCCCCCCCCCTTACGACATTTTCGCAAAATAAAGTTTTCCAAAATATTTAAATTCTGCCCTTTTTGGGTTTTATGGGCACTTCTGAAGAGGTTTTGAGACATTTCCCACAACTTTAGCAACAGTATTGTGCGCCTGAAGCAAGTTCGTTTTTTTTTTATTTTTGCGTAAGCCCCCCCCTTACGACATTTTCGCGAAATAAAGTTTT